>NC_092413.1:133263298-133563541 GCF_040894005.1 Engystomops pustulosus | reverse complement strand
TGAAATTAATAATGTTTTACTAGCATAACAATCCTTATATGTATATCTACTACACTAATTAATGCATATCTCCAAAAATGTCTAATTATCGGATGTCCAAGTAGAAGGAGAGGTGTCTCTGTAATAAGATGGCACACACCATGGGTTTGGGCGGTGCATCAAAGTCTGAGTTTATGTATCTGCCTAGGTGAATCAGGCACAGTCAAGGCTTAACAGTATCTTGAGAAGGAATGTCATGCGCCTGTGTACCAGTAGTGTTTGCTAGAGATATTTACTTTGGCTAAAAAGTGTTTGATTTAGTGGGCTGTATGTATAAATGTTTTTTACATGACAATTAGAGATGAGCGAACACACTCGTCTGAGCTTGATGCTCGTTCGAGCATTAGCGTACTCGAAACTGCTCATTGCTCGGACGAGCATTTCGGCAGCTTGAGAAAATGGCATCTCCGGCCGTTGTGATTTTTGGCGGCCAGAAACAGAGCAAATCACAAGCCAGGAGACTCTGCACTCCACCCAGCATGATGTGGTACCCTTACACGTCGATAGCAGTGGTTGGCTGGCCTGATCAGGTGACCCTGGAATAGACTAGCCCCTGCCCGCGCTGCTTGCATCATTCTCTGTCTGGATGCCGCTAGGGAGAGAGCTGCTGCTGGTCAGGGAAAGCGTTAGGGTGTTCTATTAGAATAGTGTTAGGCAGGAGTGATTCTACAAGAACCCAACAGCCCTTCTTAGGGCTACAATAACGTTATATTTTTTTTTTATTTGCTTGTGGCTGGGCTTGCTGGCACTAGTAGTGCAGCTAGTACCATATTGTGAGGAATTTGCAGGGAGACTTGCGACCGTTGTGTTTAGCTCTTAGTGACACACATATCCATCTCAAACACCTAAGTGGGACAATTTATTAGGGGTTTGATTTGAATTAGGCACAGTCTGCTCATTTATTTTTTTTACGTTTATTTTTTTTTGTAACTCAAAGTCATCAAGCATAGCACAAAATCCAGTTGTGTGCTGTCAGTGTAGGTTAGAAACTAGCCATAGCAATAGGATAGCATCGTTTTGTTTAAAAAAAAAAAACACAAAAAAAATGTACAGTTTACACTTTAATTTTGAAAATGTTTAACCCGAGGGCTAGGGGTAGAGGACGAGGGCGTGGACGTGGGCGTCCAACTACTGCAGGGGTCAGAGGCCGTGGTCCTGGGCGGGGTGAGACACCACCTGCTGATGAGGGAGCAGGGGAACGCCGCAGAGCTACACTCCCTAGGTTCATGTCTCAAGTTACTGGGACTCGTGGTAGAGCACTGTTGAGGTCAGAACAGTGCGAACAGGTGATGTCGTGGATTGCAGATAATGCTTCTAGCCATTTGTCCACCAGTCAGTCTTCTACGCAGTCCACCCATGTCACCAAAATCAGCACTCCTCCACCTCAGCCTCACAAACCACTTGTCCGGTTGCTGCTAAGGTATTTTCCGATGCCCAGGTTTTCCACCGGTCGCAGTCTGTGGGTGATGATGACATTATTGATGTAGTGGAAGAAGTGTGTAAAGAGGTGTCGGACGATGAGGAGACACAGTGTCAGACAGTGGTGAAGTTGTTGTAAGGGCAGGAAGTCCGAGGGGGGAGCAGACTGAGGGATCGGAGGATGATGAGGTGACAGACCCAAGCTGGGTTGATAGGCCGGGTGAACACAATGCTTCTGAGACGGAGGCGAGTCCTATACCAGAACAGCTTGGAAGAGGCAGTGGTGGGGCCAGATGGAGAGGCAGGGCCAGAGCTGGTGCATCAGCGCCAAATGTTTCACGTAGTGAAGCTCCCGTGGCGAGGGCTAGATTTTCAGAAGTCTGGAGGTTCTTTAAAGAAACACCGGATGACCGACGGACTGTGGTGTGCAACCTGTGCCAAACCAGGATCAGCAGGGGTTCCACCACTACTAGCTTAACCACCACCAGTATGCGCAGGCATATGAATGCTAAACACCCCACTCAATGGCACCAAGCCCGTTCACCTCCGGCCGGGCACACCACTGCTCCTTCCCCTGTGTCATCTGCTAGTCAACCCCTGCCCAGGACCCCGGCCCCAACACCTCCCGTGCGAAAACCCCATCTTCACCTCCACGATCCTCCACAGCATCCACCAGCGTTCAGCTCTCCATACCCCAGACGCTGGAGCGCAAAAGGAATTATAGTGCAACCCACCCACACGCCCAAGCCCTCAACGTCCACATCTCCAAACGGCTTAGCCTGGAGATGCTGCCCTATAGGCTGGTAGAGACCGAGGCCTTTCGAAACCTCATGGCGGCGGTCCCCAGCCGCCACTACTTTTCCCGATGTGCCGTCCCAGCCCTGCACAAGCACGTGTCAGACAACATCATCCATGCCCTGACCAACGCCGTTTCTGACAAGGTCCACCTGACCACGGACACATGGACGAGTGCTGCCGGGCAGGGCCACTATATATCGCTGACGGCACATTGAGTTAACTTGGTGGAGGCTGGGACCGAGTCTGACCCTGGGGCTGGTCATATACTGCCGACGCCGAGGATTGCGGGGCCTACCTCGGTCCAGGTCTCTCAGGCCTACTATGCCTCCTCCTCCTCCCACCCCTCCTCCACCTCCTCCTCCGAATTACCATCCGTGGGCATGGCGCCATCAGTTGGTAGCTCTAGGCACGGCAGCAGTGCCATCGCTAAGCGACAGCAGACGGTGCCAAGCTGCTGAGCCTAGGCTATAAAATGCACACCGCCCAAGAGCTATTACAGGGCATCACGGCGCAGACTGATCTGTGGCTGGCACCGCTGAACCTGAAGCCAGGCATGGTTGTGTGTGACAACGGCCGTAACCTGGTGGTGGCTCCGCAACTCGGCAGACTGACACATGTGCCATGCCTGGCCCATGTGTTAAATCTCATAGTTCAGCGTTTCCTCAAGACATACCCCAATCTGTCTGATTTTCTCACGAAGGTGTGCCGCATCTGTGCGCATTTCAGGAAGTCCAGCACAGATGCTGCCACTCTCAGGGCAGCCGAGCGCCGCCTCCAACTACCCGCTCACCGACTGTTGTGCGACGTGCCCACGAGTTGGAATTCAACATTAACCATGTTATCCAGAGTTTACCAGCAGCGCAGAGCGATTGTAGACTGCCAGATGTCAACTTCCACCAGAACTGGTAGTCAGGTCAGTCAGCTTCCTCAAGTCTACAATGAGGAGTGGACGTGGATGTCTGATATCTGTCAGGTGCTGAGTAACTTTGAGGAGTCAACACAGATGGCCACTATCATCAGCCTCACCATCCCGCTTCTTGGCCTGTTGAAAAACTCTCTGGTCAGCATGAAGTCGGAAGCTTTGCGCTCGTCACAAGAGACGGGGGAAGAAGATTCCCTTGTTGATAGCCAAAGCACCCTCAGGTCTGTTTCTCAGCGTATATCGGAGGAGGTGGAGGAGGATGAGGAGGAAGAGGAGGAGAATGTTGGCATGA
Organism: Engystomops pustulosus; assembly: GCF_040894005.1. Taxonomy (NCBI): domain Eukaryota; kingdom Metazoa; phylum Chordata; class Amphibia; order Anura; family Leptodactylidae; genus Engystomops; species Engystomops pustulosus. The sequence goes on along the minus strand of NC_092413.1, from coordinate 133,560,071 downwards.
CAGAAGAGGGGACCATTGTTCAGTCCTTCACTGTTCAGCGTTTATGGGCAGAAGAATAGGAGTTAGAGGAGTTGAAGGAGGAGGAAATGGAGAGTCAGGCCAGTGAGGGGAGTGAATTCTTGCACGTTAGTACTCTGGCGCATATGGCAGATTTCATGCTAGGCTGCCTATCCCGTGACCCTTGCGTTCAAAGAATTTATTCCAGCACCGATTACTGGGTATTCACTCTCCTGGACCCACGGTACAAGCAAAATCTTTCCACTCTCATCCCTGGAGAGAAAAGGAGTGTGAGAATGCATGAATACCAGCAGGCCCTGGTGCACAAGCTGAAACAGTATTTCCCTTCTGACAGCGCTAGCGGCAGAGGGCGTACTTCTGCGGGACAAGTAGCGAGGGAGAGTAGGCAAGCAGGCAGCTTGACCAGCACTGGCAGGGGTACGCTTTACAAGGCCTTTGCCAGTTTTTTGTCAACCCAGCAAGACACTGTCAACTGTCCCCAGTCTCGCCAGAGTAGGGCTGATCTTTACAGAAAGATGGTGAGGGAGTACGTAGCTGACCATACCATCGTCCTAAATGATCACACAGCTCCCTACAACTACTGGGTTTCAAAGCTGGACATGTGGCACGAACTGGCGCTGTACGCCTTGGAGGATCTTGCCTGCCCTGCCGCTAGCGTGTTGTCCGAGCGGGTTTTCAGTGCAGCTGGTGGCATCATCACCGATAAGCGTACACGCCTGTCGACTGACAGCGCTGACAGGCTGACGATTATCAAGATGAATAAAGCCTGGATTTCTCAGGATTTCCATTCTCCACCAGGTGAAAGAAGCTCAACCTGAATAATGTATGCACTCCTCCTCCTTATTGTCCTCCTTCTCCTCCTCTTTGTACACTAAAGCAGAGGAAACTGGCTATTTTTTGCCAGGGCCAACTGGCTCTAGCTATAGTACTCTATGTATTTAATTTTTCTGGAGGGCCACCTACCTGCTCCTCTGGTTTGAAAACTTTTTTGGACTGCCACATACAGGCACTATCCAAATTAAATTGTCTCCATAGCAGCCTCCACACGTCGTCTTTTTAGCTGCCTCCACACGTTGTATCCATTGCTACCTCCACACGTCATCGCCATAGCTGCCTCCAAAAGTCGTCCATATAGCTGCCTCCATACATCGTCCCCTTATCAAACGAGCTGTGTCAGGCAGAATTTTGGGTTGTTTTCATGGCTTCCACATCAAACTTGTTAACTTTGTCGCCACCCTGCTGTGTTATCCACAAAATATACTGGCAAACTTTTATCATTTACCGATATTATTTCAGCGCTTCTTGCCCATCTGTTTACATTCCCCTCACCCGCCATAACCCAAACTTTTAAGAACACTACTACACTTGATCTTATACAAAAGGTTCTTAGAAGTGCTGTTTGGGGAGTAGCCGAGAGACAGGGGCTTGGATAGGCGAAAGCTCGCCTGGCAGCGGAGCGCCAGCTCCATCCCAAGATCCAACTAACATAGTTTTAACTGCAGCACCTTTAATCTACTACTACTTCACTGCCTCCATACATCGTCCCCTTATCAAACGAGCTGTGTCAGGCAGAATTTTCAGGTGTTTCACCAGATACATAGTGGAATTAGGCCCATCTGTCGCCGCCATGCTGGAGACCTGAAGTTGCAATCATAGCAGCGCAATATGGATGCCCCATACTGTCGCTCTTAATCATGGAACCATTTCCGAAAAAACAATTAAAAATAGAACCACTATGCTATGCCATTATTCCTAGGTGAAATATTCAAACGACCCGGCCTGCTTTGAAAATTACAATTTTTTCAAAGTAAACGCTTCTGGCCCCCAGGCACATTTTGGGTGGGGAGGAGCCGAGAGACAGGGGCTTGGACAGGTGAAAGCTCGCCTGGCAGCGGACCGCCAGCTCCATCCCAAGATTAGGAAGCCTCAGAGGCATCCATGCTGGAGCACGAGAGGATATGCAGCACATCATCCCCTTATCAAACGAGCTGTGTCAGGCAGAATTTTCAGGTGTTTCACCAGATACATAGTGGAACTCGGCCCATCTGTCGCCGCCATGCTGGAGACCTGAAGTTGCAATCATAGCAGCGCGATATGGATGCCCCATACTGTCGCTCTTAATCATGGAAGTCGTCTCCATGGCTGCCTCCACATGTCGTCCCCTTATCAAAAGAGCTGTGTCAGGCTCATTTTTCAGGTGTTTCACCAGATACGTTATGGAACTTGGTCACTATGTCGCCACCATGCTGTGTTATCGACTAAATATACTGTCAACCTTATGTTCACATAGGAAATCATTTCAGCGCTTCTTGCTCACCTCCTTTGGTTCCTCTCTGCCACCCATTGGTTTGAAGCCTGAGTCCATTTAGCGTTTGTCGCCATGACACTCTCTAGCCTGCTGCTGCTACCGCTGCCTCTGCATGCCGTCCCCTATAGTGTCAGGGTCAATTATTGCATTTTTTAGATGCTATCTAGCTTCATTCGGTCACTCTGTCATGGCCATGCTGTTGCCCATAATTCTGGCATAATGGTACGATTAAGCAGCCTCAGAGGCATCCATGCATGCTGCCCCTGCTGTTTCCTGTCCATTTCCGTGGTGTTTCCATCCTTTTCTGAGGTTTCCAGGTGTTTGGCCAAGCTTCCCTGTGCAGAGCCTTGGTCCCCTTGAAAAATGCTCGAGTCTCCCATTGACTTCAATGGGGCTTGTTATTCGAGACGAGCACTCGAGCATCGGGAAAAGTTTGTCTCGAATAACGAGCACCCGAGCATTTTAGTGCTCGCTCATCTCTAATGACAATGTTAATTACTACTTAGTGTAGATATGGTGGGAGACCTGGACAGCTTATGAAAAGGGTGCAAAATTATAAGTGTGAGGAACTGATGGACGTATCATATTTGGAAACATAAACATTGATGTGTAGGATTTTGGTATGATGAATGATACAAATATATAATGTGAATGTGTATGAAACAAGTATGTAGAAATTATAACGTAAAGCTAGGTTGTGTATCAGACAGAAGTCAGAAAAGGCTGATAGGATTAATGTGTAATAGGATTGATAGAATTGAAACATAGATTTTGCTATATATGGGGATGAATAGTATGTATAAATGATGTGAATATGTGTAGCCAACATACTTGTCGTTGGGGAGATTAAAGAAGGATGATATGATCATGTGCAGGAGAAATCGTTGAAATCGACATAAGGTTGAGAAGGTTAATAGCCGCAGAGATCACTGCTAAAGTGTGTATCAGTTTTCCATTCACTAAACTCTCTCCTCTCCTATATAAATTTTAATGCAGCAGCCAGGCTCGTCTTTCAGATCAAGCGTTACACAGATGCCGCCAGTCTATACCAGTCACTGCTCTGGTTGTCCTTCTCCTTCCGAATACAGTTTAAAATAAACACCCTCATTCACAAAGGTGAAGCTCCCTTCCTCTCTCATCTTAGTCTATCCAACCTGTGCACTCCAAACTTCCAGTGATCTTAGTTTACCTGTACCTTAATTCGAACCTCTCACTTGTGTCTTCAGGACTTCTCCCGAGCTGCACCAATTCTATGGAATGAAATTTCAACTCTGTCACTTTACTAACCCATCCTGTGTCCTCCTCCTGTCTGTTATCCAGCAAACACCAGATACTAAGCTCTAGGCTTCTCTACAGTCCCATAGACTTTGTACATATGATGGCGGCGGATGGCTGATACAAGCAGCAGCATATTTATCAAATGATTTTATTCTGTTCCCTTATGAAGAAAGGCTGGACAATTATACAAGCTCTTATACCTCTTGTGTCTCCCTTTCATCCTCAAAGACTGTAAGCTCTTGCGATCAGGGCCCTCATTCCTATTGTACCATATGCTCGTTAGTACTCTGTTATGTCTTCTATCACTTGTTTATGTCCCTATGATTTGTAAAGCTCTACGGAATATCATGGCGCTATATAAATAAAGATTATTATTATAAGGCATAGCAGTTAATGGAATAAGTTAGAAGGCAAGAACAAAGCAAAAACATGAAGCATGTAAGCCAAAATAAGTCTCATTGATATATAATAGCAATATTGATATGTATGCTGGAGAAGTTTTCTGACCATATGTGGAATGGGTAGTGTTAAAATACAAAAGGACATAATATTGAGGAGACTAATAGCCACAGAGATTGGTGTTAAAGTGTGTGTTTTAGGGAAAAACATTTAGTGGCAAGAGAAGCTGGCTTTATGGATATTATAATTAGGAAATGATAATGATACAACAATAATAACTGTACACAATGTACAGAATGGGTTGGTATGGAACCATATCAGAATGATAAGAGTGTGATGAATATATGTAAATGGGAAAAATGGGAAAATAATGTATAAAGAAAGGTTAACTAGAGAGAGAGAGAGAGAGATATTCACACTTTCTGCAGATTTTCAATGCTATTGAAAAGTGGAAACATTTATATTGTTGTTGCTTTAAAAGTCCCAACTGGATTAATGCAGTATATTACACTACAAACAAGCTAACAGCTCTGCTTTAAAACCACCTTGTTTAAAAGGAAATGCATGAAATTCTAAAGCCTGTTATATTAAAATGGTATCTAGTACAAACATGCTATTAACAGTACTTCATCAGCATCTACGTATTGTTTGATGTGGCTAGTTGAGCAGTTATTTTTCTACTTTAGCTACTGTTCAATGTTTTCGCTACTATAATTACCATTCATTATATGCAAATAAATGGTATTTACAGCAACACCTGCAAGTAAAAATAACAAAGTCCACTTAATAAACAGAACAGAAAATATATACAAAGATACATGATGTTTTTGAAGTAGTAACTATTTAAACAGCATGTGTTCAGTATTCGGCTACATGAATACAATACCACTAGTTTATCAATTTAAGCTCATATACATTTTCAAAAGACTTCTTGTATCACTTTGTACCGAAAAACAATCTTGTATTACAAACATGCCGATATGGCTAACCAGTGTAATGATGTCACCCTACAGGACAGAACTAGGTGTGTAAGTAGTAAACCCTTCTATAACATCCATGCCAGCATTGTCTTCTATCAGCAGAAGGCGACTTAGAAGGCATTGATTCTCTTGTGTTTTGTGTGAACTAGGGCTAAGGTTCCTGCTGTGTTTGGGATTAATTGAGCCAAACCTAGCTCTCTGCCGCTCAGCCCTGTTCAGCAAAGGTTACCCAGTCAGCAAGGCTTAAGCCGCCCCAGTCAGCTGCTGCGGGCGGCGTCCAGGAACTTCTTTATATACTTGTCTAGTTCCATTATACCATAATTTGTGTACAAGTGAATTTTTTCCTTTGGTATTTTACTTCAGTTATCTTTTCAACCACTATTTTGGAGTATTGGATTGTTAGGGGAGCCAGACTCAGCAAGTCCATTGAGGCTTGTTAGTTGCCACATGCATTATTACATTGAAGGCATCTCTTCCTGTGTGGATTCAGCATTCCAGTGACCTGTGTTTGTGCATACACAGTAATCATGTGACCTTCAGTTGAACACCTTTTCTTGGGGACTTTTCTCTGAGGGGTTAGAGCCAAATGGTATAAACCAATGTGCCATCCTATGTTGTCCTATTTTTGTTCTTTTTTCTCTATAAAACAAACAATATATTTCAAACCATAAAGGATGTAACAATAAATCAAAATTACCATTTTTAATGACCTTATAAATCTCGGTGTCTGGCTCACTAATGGTACCAATGTTAGAACTATTGCAGGTGGTAACTCTTTAATTGCCCCCAGTGCCAATACCATTTTAATACCAGCATGTGAGTCTTTGGGTTTGGTACCCAGACTTAAACAGAACCTAAAGGATGAGTTATAGCAGCAGCTTGAACTGTCGCTCATGACCTATTATTATCAATAATTAAAGCCACTGTTATAACCAACTCTAGACCTCAATAGAGCTGCCAGGATATCTATCCTTTACGTGGTTTATCATAACTGCTGTGTCTACCATGGTTTCAAAAGTCCTGTTGCTCCAAATGGGTTGAGCCAATGCCAATTAGTTAATTGACACAGCGAGTTGGTCAAATTAACTTGATTACTCTCCAAGCACTATTCGACATCTGGTAACACTTAGGGCTCTTTCATATTGGCGGTGGTGCTCAACTTCAGCTGCTCATCCATTGCATTATGTCTCTGTTGTGTCTCCATGTTTGCAGAAAAAACTGGAAGGTTTAACATTGCCTTGAAAACATCACACCTGGTTTTTCAGGCTCATCAGTAAATCGGATGTTTCATCAGTATTTTCTGCAGAGCCATAGACTTCTATCTACTTCTGTGATGCGCATCAATGTAAAAAATAGGGCATATTTCATCATTTTTTTCCTCGGACAACGGATCAGTAGAATACAAGCCAATGTGAAAACAACCATTAAAAACAATGGCTTTTAGAGTCATCCATGGAAATCACTGAACCATGGACATGAAAAACAACGCCAATATGAAAGAGCCAGTAGAGTACAGTAGTTCCAGTTATTTTACTTATTTACTTTCGGAACATTTATTTGATATGAACTTTATATATCAATGCAAATCATTATTCAGTTATTGATCTGTATGAGTGTATGATGTCTCATGAATGTTTTAGAGGATTGGCTTTGGGTAAAATAATGTAGCGCATGTTAAACTACTTTTGTTCCCCACTCCAAGAATTTTTTTAATTTACTTTATTGATCTAGATAAAAAAAAATAAAATATTTTGTAACAAACAAACTATTAAGACATCAATCACATAAGCAGATGACTAATTGTAACAGTACAATTTCCTAGAAGAAGAAAAACACAACACACCTCATGAAGCTAGTAGCGTAGCTACTGATGCTGATCATGGGGGGGGGGGTGGCAGGAGGCACCAATTTGCTTTGCTGCACTAAGGGTATTTGAAAAAAATGCTAGGCAAACAATCTTGCAAGTGAAAGAAACTTTGCTTTAGTTTTGACCATGCTTCCACTGGGATTACCAACCCACTCTGCAAACAAACACACATGTATCATGCTTAGTATGCCAATATCTATGATTTTAGATTTAACTTTATCCACTTTGGTCCTAGGGTACTTAGTGCTAATGGTTGATTTTTCTGCTCTCTCTACTCTATTTCTCCTACATAAACAGATCTATCTTGTAAAAGGCTTGAAAGATTGACTATAAAATTTATACCTAAAAGGATCTGTTGGACATGGTAAAAATTATGCATTTGCTATAACATTCATTGCGGTGACAAAGGTGTGTCATGGTTAATTTATTGAGGACCCCAATGATCCTCTTGGTAAGTTGCAGAGTGGGATCTTGATTGTAGTAGGGAGGGTGGACACTGGGAAAGAAAACAGTGAGACCAGAGTTGCTTCTAGGGTCACAAAAGATGTAGGGCATAGGCCTCAGTGCATATGTACAAAATTTTCATTATTGTCCTCTCTTGTACATAACCACCGCACACATGATTGCACTAAAAACAATTGTACTTATAATTTTCAGCTACAAAAAAACACAGGTGAAATAATGCTTCCCAAATGTGGTCCAAAATGTAATAATGCAACCTTCACTTAATATCTGTGGACTCTACTAATTCCTCCTCAATGTGACCTTCACTGAATAATGCCACCTCTATATCACCCTTAATGCCACCTGGTAGTGGCCACTTTCTGAAAGGAACTCCCACCTATTAATACCCACACTAAATAATGCCCTACCCCCCCCCCCCCAAAAAAAAAATAACACCATACTGAATAGTGCCCCTACAGTAAATAAGTAATGTCCCTATAGCACCCAGTAAGTTCTCCACAGTCTCCTGTAGGTAATGTCCCCCACATCCTCCCGAATGTCCTCACAGCCCCCACAATAAGTAAGGTCCCCACAGTCCTCAATAAGTAATGTCCTGCACAGCAAGTAATGTGCCCATAGCCCACACACCAACTAATGTCCCCTCAGACCTCAGTAAGTAATGGCCTCCTCGGTCCCCAGTAATATCCCCTACAACCCAAGTTTGTAATGTTCTTCACAGCCCCAGTAAGTAATGTTGCCCATAGCCCCCAGTAATTTCCTCAAAGTCACACTAATGTCCCACAGCACCCCAATAATGTCCTCATAACCCCCAGTAAAGTTCTCATAGCACCCCGAGTAATGTCCTCACATGAAGGGTTATTCCAAGAAAATGTAATTAATGGGTTATTTAGCTTTTCCAGACGTTATGGTAAAATACTCTCATTGTTAATGCTTGCCAACAAAACTTCATACACTTTTTGTTGTGGCTAGTATAGAAGCAGTCTGTTATTTTTGGCTATTTTATATTATGCTTAAGTATTGTAGAAAAACTTCTCTCCCAATGATTTGTACAATTTACTTTAAACTTGAACTTTAGTAGTTTTTTTCTTCCATCTCTAGCAATAACATTTATGAAAGTATTATAGAGAGATTTATCTAGTGGAGCCTACTTCTCAAGTTAAAGGGAACCTGTCAACACATTTTCACAAAAAAAGCTAGTGAAAAGTTTGCATAGAGCCCTAGTAACTCACTAACAATCTTTTTTTAGCTCAAAATTGTTTCCTTTACATCCCCATAATCAAATTTATTTTAGATTCTCTGGCATCAGAGTGGGTGTGTCCTGTTTGGCCACCCCCTCCCATCTACATCTCCCCATGTCCTATGCCTCTTCTCAGCGTTTCATGTGACCAACTAAGGTCCTTTATCCAGTTACTTTAGTAACATATATCCCATGTATGTATTTATCACATGACATAATCACAGCATGTCTCCATGGACTTCTACTTCCCCCATCCTCCATGTAGGCATTGTGTGATTTCATGTGATCAGATACATTCATGGGGTACACTTTTCACATGTTACAGGACCTTTCATAACATCACCCTTGTTACATGACATGAAGTGACCAATGATGTAACAGAGCTCTCTATCAATGTTCCATATAGCAGCACGTTCTGTAACTGTGAAACCTCTCAATTCAAAACAAAGAGTTAGGGCAATGCAAGAACCACTAAATATGCAGGGCCTTATTGGACTCAAGTGAGTTGCACATAGGTTTACAAACTGATTTTTGTAATATTGCAGCCATGAAAAGGAATCATTTAGGGATCAGGGTAATGCTTTTAAATCAAAATGTACATATATAGGCATATACATATTCCATACATTTTCTTATCAATGAATTTGGCATCAATTTCAGCAGTAATTATTGACTTTTATGCTCATTCATATTAGTAAAGTACTGTCACTTTCACAAGTGTAGTATGCATTCATTTACCTTGCTTGTCACAATCAAAGACAAAATATGATTTGCTTGTCAAAAAACACTCAAGGTAGACCGTTTCCTGAGACACCATACTAGCTGAATATTCATGGCATATCACTTGTCAAGATCTGATGAGGCACCTATGCATAACATATGAATCTGCCACACTAAGCCATAAGAGAAAGAGTGTCCCGAGTGAAGATGGCATTGTGACAGTGTTTGGTTAAATTTCCATTTTTAAAAGGCGATCATTGAAACATTTAATACACTGTGAAAAGGTAAACTGTATTGTCAAAAAAAGGAAAATGTGGACACTTATTTAATATAAATTGTGTTTTTATTAAGCTGTCATTTATCATCTAAAATGTCCATTTTCCCTGTTGTGCCCATGATAAATTTATATTGATGCCTTAAAATTAATAAAAGCCAGAGAATTTGGGTTTGAGGGACACACATGAATTCATATATATATATAGAAAATAAAGGTATTTAGCGCACCATGGAACCAGAGCTAATGCTGTAGGGCAGTGATGGCGAACCTTTTAGAGACTGAGTGCCCAAACTACAACCAAGACCCACTTGTTTATTGCCAAGTGCCAACACGGAAATGTGATTTGTGATTTATACTCCCTGCTCTGTCACAGCTTTCATTCTTATCAGCACCCTAAGGACACCAATAAAGCAGAAAATAGAAGAAATTTGGATGATCATTGAAGCTTCCCTTAGGGTCCCATGAACAGGAAGAATTGTCAGGACTGGAGCAGGAGCTACAATGGTAATCCAGATCTGTCCACACCTTCCCACTCCTCCAGTAGTCCCAGGCAGCCCTGTCACTTTAATATAGTTCTGTGCACAGCAAGTTCTGGGCTGTCCGGGACTGCAGGAAGATACCTGGAGTCCTCTCTGGTGTTGGCATGGGTGCCCACAGAAAGGTCCCTGAGTGCCATCTCTGGCACCTGTGCCATAGGTTCGCCACCATTGCTGTAGGGAAAAGACGGTTGTGGTACTAATAAATCCAAACATAGCCTGCTAAACCCATTTTCACATTGCAATTGTACATTTTCACAAAGGCACACTCAGTACCTCCTAAGCCGCATACCATGTAGGATGATGCTAACACAGGTATTACTGCTGGCCAGAATTTAAGGAAATAATAAAAGAAGTAATGATTTCTTGATTGTCTACAACTTCTATTTCTGTGCTTTGCTCTACAGTTCTCTATTCTTCCTTTTCCAGCAAAGGCATGTTGATAAGATATGTGATCATTGAAGCCAATCAGTTCTTGTTGCGTAAGTGTCACGTCAGATCATTTTTAATATTGTGTTGGGGGAAGTGTTGTGAATATTTTTCTTTTGTACTTCATTAACAAATTCTGCTTATACAATATTTACAACTGGGCCTAGCCTTTTCGGGCTCGTGGGCAGCTGAATTCCCTCTGGTACCTGAGTGGCTGGCTAAGCACAACCTAGCACTTGTCTGGGTACTGGAGGAAAAGGCCTCATCCATGCTGGGTAGGTATATGGCAGGTAGATTTTCAAGAGAAGAGGGACATGCTGATGGATGATAGCTCTCCATGGGCACTCCCGATGTAGGTGTAGGGATCCCTGGGTAGATGGTAATTGGGTGCCATTGATGTTAGCAGCTTTAAGCAGGGATAACACAGGTCGACAAAGAATGTCAACCATAAACTTACAGTTCCTTTATTCCAGAACAAAACTGCAACAAAAGCAGATAATGATTCAACTGTTTCAAGGTTGCTGGCTGGATAGTATACAGCAAAGTGTGCTCACAGCCTGGTAAAGGTAGCTTCAGGCTGGAGATGAGTGGCTGCTTCAGCAGCAGGGTTTTAAGTAAGCTCTTGGTGGGTAGGGCAGAGCCCTGTAAAGGGGGCAGGCCATGCGGTGAGGAGTGCTGTGCTTCAGCACTCCCTGAAGACAGACCACATTAAGAACACCTCAGGAGAAAAAGAGCTAATACTTTCCACCCCAAGGGTTTATATAGACTACCCTTGGGAGTAATCAGCCCAGGGGTTTATCCAACCAGCACCAGAGGTGATAAACATTATATGTTATTGGCCAACATTAAATAATATTCATATCTAGGCAGATATTACACAGTTGCATTACCATTTATAGTCAGAAGATGATGCACAGGGGTGATCAGGCTCTATTGCACACATAACATCTAAAGGGAGTTTTACTCTGTAACACACTGCTTTGGAAGGTGTGTTACCCTTAGTTTGTAAAAAAAAAGAACAGGATGCAAAGAGCACCCTAGTAATGGCTTTACTTCTCTTTTGTTACTGCCTTTCAGACTTAAGACAGGATTCTCTCTTCTTCTATTTGTTCACACAGCTCTGAACAGTGAATTTTAATCCCTAGTGCTCTCTCCCTGGCTGGAGTAGGGTATGAGCATTATACTATAGTACTTTTCTGCGATAATACAGTCCATAACCATCATTGCATCTGCAATAATATGCAGTAATATGGTGTAATGTACTGCTTTGCAACTTTTTTTTTTTTAAAAAAAGCAGGCACAAGCTCTAATTAACACAAGTAAAAACACTTGAGACAAGTTAGTCTAAAAAAAAAATCCAAAACAGAAACTATACTGGCTGAAAAATTGGAATGAAAAAAGCTAAATCTCCCCCTTAGCCCTCCTGTACAATGGTTGTTTTTTTATGTCCGCAATCTGCGGCTGTCATGGCCATATGACAGCCAACAACTGCCTCTAAAACCTGCGATTGAAGACTGACCCCCCACCACAGTGCTTCCTGGGGAGGTCCACTGTTCCGATGGCAGCCCCGGGGTCTGCAGTCCCAGGCAGGACCCAGCTGTAGCACACTGAACAAGTGTAGCATGCTTAGTGTGTGATTAATAAGAGAGAGAGCAAACAATCAGAACATCACTTGTTTAAGCTAACCAGTAAGAGTAAAACACTTAAAGTATTTTCAATAAAATTAAATAAATAAAGTAAAAGTCCCCTAAAACACCAACATTCCCTAATAAAGGGAAACACACATCTAATAAAGTACTAAAAAAAACCACATATTTGGTATTCCTGCATCCATAAGAATCTGCACAATAAAATCAGAAAGATTATTTGGCCCAGCTCGATGAACAGAAAAAAACGAAAAATTTGCCAAAAATTTTAATTTTTCATAAAATGCTTTCACAAAAAAAGTTACGAGTGCCAAAATTGTACCACTGAAAATAACAACTCCAGACGTAAAAAAAAAGTTCTAAAACAACTCTGTCAACTAAAGAATATTAAAGTTATGTCTTCGAAAAGATGGTGATACGAGATACAAATGCAAAAAGAAAGGAAACCAGGATTGATGATTTTCTTTTCCTCAATAAATTCAAGAGTTATTAAAGAACACCTGTCATCAGGTCTCTGTCACTAGTCCTGTTACTACTACCTGTTGGAGCAGCTCACTAGGATTCCATCCCAGCCTTTATCTAGTCAATTCATACATTAATCATTATAAAATCATCTATTCTTTATTATGTAAATGAGGCTGATCACATGGTCGGAGGCAGTGACCCCTGTTACCCCTCCCCTCTCCTCCCCCTGCTCATGCCTGTGTGTAATGTATAGTAAAGCGTAGTTAGTGTCTGTGCTTTATCTTCTGACATGCTGCATCCTCCCATACATATGTGACATCAGACATCAGCTACACAAGTACCTGACATGTTCTGCTATAACATGGCTGCATCCTGGAGCTGTTGTATCTCTCCTATACACACACAGGCAGCAGGGTGTGTGGCCGCCAGCACCAGGAAGCACATGGAGCAGCCATTACACCATTATACAGGCAAGTACGTCAAGCACTGGGGGTGTGGCTGTGCCTCCCACTCATGAACAAGCTGGACAGCTTGAATATGCTAAGGACTCATTGGACATCTCACAGGTCATTTACATACAGCTTTAGGACCTTATATATATTTCCCATCAATGGCCTCCTTCCTTCTAAAATCAACTTTTTAAATTATTCTAATGACCAAAGAGAGCCCTGGGGGGACATTACCAGAGCCGCTCTGTGATGCAGCTTTACAGGCTGTTACACTGGGCTGAAACTTCCTCTCCAGCAGACAGAGGAAGGGAAGTGCTGAGTGAGCAGGGGGAGACCGTTTAATAGCCTGTAAAGCTACAGCATGGCGGGACTCTGGTAATGCCCCCCCATAACCTTTCTGTCTCATTAGCATAATTTAAAAAGTTAATCTGAGAAGAAGGGAGGCCATGGATAACAAATATAAGAAGATTACCACAGTCTTGGTACCTGGATCTATGAGTAAGTGCCCCTGGTTTATCATGATAGATTTTGATTGTAGATTTTCTCTACCTCTGGAAATTAGTTCCTTTCTTCTGTTCATTTCTGCTAGAAATTCTACATAGCTATGTGTTATCTTTATAGCAATGTCACCAATGCACCCAATTTGTTGTTTTTGTTATGTTAATCATTTCCGTATCAGATTTTTCTTTGATATAGTACTTTTGAATACAGCCGTAAATAGCCTTCTCCATTGAACAAGCTGTTCATTCTTTTAGAACAGAGCTACACTGGAAAACCCTTAAAAGAAAATAATCAAAGAACTAAGCAGAGAACTACGCTGGGAAATGAAATAATAAAAGGCAACAGATGAACACCGATGAATTTAATATTTAGAGACCATAACAAATCAGAAAGTAATTCACAAGCACAGCTGAGGCCTGGAAAATGGATAGATTATGCTGTACAAGTGCACTATAGAGATAACAGGACTCTAGTACATCTGTTCATCCTGTAGTATAGGGAACTACTGTACAAATATATTTTTCAATCCACCACCTAAGAGGATGCTAAGAAGAAACGCCACTACAAGTAAGAATGCATTATGCAGCACATTTATATGGTGATTGAGATCATCCTGCCTGAATCTCCACAATGCAACTTAAGTTCACCCTTGGAGAGGTGGCCATTAACCAATACTTTCCTTATACATAAAAATATTGTTCCAGATACTTATGCAGAGTTAAATATTGACAAATATGTTAACCTAGATGATTTTCCAAATAATACACTTCATTTTCATCCTACAGGAGAAATACTGATACATAAACAACTATAAACAAATTAACAACAATCTAATTAAATAAATGTTCAGATGCAGATTAGTTTTGATTGATATACCTTACCATAAGTACAGTATAGTATAGTATAGTAAGCCTAATAAACTCATTCTTAATATCAAGCTCTATTTTATGTGGGAGGATCTGTACTATGTTGGCTTATGCAGTACTCTTTCAAACAGCTTTGAAAACAGGCTGGAGTTGAGATTGCATAGTAAATCTAAAAATAGTACAAATAGTGTGAAGTGTGCCTACGCACTGGCAGAGTATAACATAACAAAAAGTGGCGAGCTGCGGAGAAATTGACAAGCTGCACTTGTTATGCCAAAAAAAAGACTTTTTGCTACTGTAAGTTAAACTTAATTTAAATGTAAGAAATTCACCTTTAGCCTCATAGTGTAAATAATTTCCATGCATTATAGATGATGAAGGGCTATATTTGCCTTTAAAGGACATCTACCATCAGATTTACTCTTCGTAGACTGTCCTCACCTAACTGCTTGTTACCTTGTCCAGGGGAAGGCGTGTGAAGGTAGGATATCCATAATACTACAAAATCAACTTCATTAAAATATGGTAATGAACCTTGAGGTGCTCCGGACAACGTTTTCGTAGTGCCTCTAGGCTCCACTAAGGGGCAGTCTATTCACTCCCTCCAGAAGTGGAAGGTCTACAGAAGTGAGGGAACAGTGGGTAACAGTATATTGGAGTTTGTCACAAGGGGTTAAAATTTTACAGGAATGGGAGCTACATGTGGCAACATCCTTTCGGATGGGCTGTAATCTATGGATTACAGTTGATGAATACTACTAAGTGATAGTGTTAACACAGATAAAATATCATAATTACATTATACTAATTAGCAAATAAGGATCATTTTAGCAAAAAAAAAGACTTTAATAGGGGTATGTTCAGGTATGTGACTATGGCAGTGTGTGGTCCTGTGTACATGGAAATTCTGAATTACAATAATTGGTGTTGGTGCTGTACTTCTGCGTGAAGAAGTCACTGTATATACTAATGGTAATTTCGAGAAAGCACCAAAAATACATACCATATATACTCGTGTATAAGCCAAAAAAGAAAAAAGAAGAGGAGCTGTGGGGACCAGAACATCGAGGAGCTGCGCTGGCCATCGGGAGTGCCCGAAGGTGAGTATTTAAATTTGTTTTTTTATGTGCTTGCTTTATGTGCAGGCTGGCTGGCTGTATCCTACATTGGGCTGGCTGTATACTACTTGGTGATGGCTGGTTGTATACTACATGGGGGCTAGCTGTATACTACTGGGGGCTGGCTAGCTGTATACTACTGGGGGCTGGCTGGCTGTATACTACTGGGGACTGGGTGGCTATATACTACTGGGGGCTGGTTGACTATATACTACAGGGGCCTGGCAGGCTATATACTACTGGGGGCTGGCTATATACTGGAGGCTGTGACCAATAAATTTCCCACCCTCGGCTTATACTCCAGTTTTTGGTGGTAAAATTAGGCTTATACTTTGGTCGGCTAATACTCGAGTATATACAGTATCCCCTTACCGACATCACACGTTGGCTCCCACTATATGGACAGGACTTACGAGCTGACGCTTCTCCATACAAGGTTCTTGCATCAATTGTGGAATCGAAATCCCTCCCGCAAAGCTCTTGGTAACATTTGAAACCCGCCCACTGGTAACACCCTCGGTTGGTGCTGGCATCGATCGCTGGTGTCAATAATGTAAATTCTGAATACAGAAAATGGGACCAGCACTGTACAAAATGCGGCAAACGTGCACACAAGAGAGAGCTGCATTGTCCCTAGCCCACTGTGTAATAACTTATAGGATAATATTATTGTATCTCTTTTTGTGTTACATAAGGCTTTAGTCTCCAGGGGGAGCTGGTGGTCCCAGGATCACTTACATTATCATGTTTGGTTTTCCTGTGGTAGATTATTTTGTAACTCTGTTCACATTTTTTCATGGTTTTTATTCTCTTTTTTGTGTTGTGTTTTTTGATATATGAATAAAGAATCTATTGTCTTGGTCACTTGGCATGTATCTTTCTTTTTCTTGTGGAATAATGTAGATTCTATTGGCAAAGACGGTGGCATTCAAAACCCGGCAGTACGTGGATATTGCATATTGAACTCTATTGCCAACCCCTGTGAAGCTGTCGGTTGGCAGCAATCACTATGAGAGCCTCAGGTCTTACAAAGACCCAAAGCTTTATCTCATCTATTACATTGTGATAAAAATGTAAAAAGTTATAAATGATCTTAATATAGATAAACAGTAAAAATCAAAAACATTTTAGGTAATGCCATGTGTCAAAATCTATCAAGATATAATAATAGTTTTTCCCAGCATTTAACCCTGTAATGGAAAAAAAGCGCCCAAATTTGAACATGCTATTTTGAAAAATATAAAAAAATTCAATAAAAAGTGATCAAAAGGCTGTACAGTCCTTAAAATTGTAGCATTGAAAACGTCCTCAAAATTCTCAAAAAATGACACCACACACAGCTCCGAACGAAGTATGAAAAAGTTATTATCTCCAGATGACGGCAAAATAAAGAATTTTTTTTTCCTTCAGGAGGTTTTATCTTTTGTATGAAAGCATTATAAAGCCGACCCGAAGAATAAAGTAGACATGTCATTTGGGGCACACAGTGAAAGCTGTAAAATCCAAGCCCAAAAGAAAACCGGGCAAATGCATTTTTTCCCCAATTTCACTACATTTGGAATTTTTTTCCCTCTTCTCAGTAAACGGCATGGGATGTAAAATATTGTCACTATGAGGTGCAATTTGTTACGCAGAAAACAAGCTCGCACACAGCTCTTGGAAAAATAACAAAATTATAGATTTTTGAATGTGGGGAGTAAAAAATGGAAATGCAAAAATGAAAAAGGGTTGTTTAAATGGATATACTAATCTTTAATTAATATTTGTAGGCTCACCTTTCATTGGCGCACTCAACAAATTTTGCCAAGTTCCATTGGTTGTATTACAATTTTTTTGCAGTTATTCTGGCTTAGCAGATTTGCAGAGTACAGTGGCATGCTGATGCCCTTTATCGGTTGTGGCATCAGCTTAAGACACTGTAGCCAGAGTAGCTTCCGTCATTTCCTAAAAAACTTAGAAAAATTTAATTGTTAATAAAATCCACAAAGTGACCTCAAAGAAATCACACCAAGACAAAGTATGGTATAATATCTCATCCTCTGTGGAGCACTGATGGTATACAAGGCTAGGCAGATGTGAGATGCTTTATTTTCATCACAAAGGATTATACAGAAACTAATAAGGACACACATAAGAGAAACAATCCTGGTTATTTAAGGTTGACTGCCAATCACCCAGCCTCCGAAAATCTAAGCGTCCCATGGGTGGGCAATATTAGAGTTTATTTATTTCCCTAAGAAGTTTATTAGTCCCTATCAAAATAAGGCATTAAAGTCACAAAACTTACATTGAGTGAATCCAATTAGGTCTTTCTTCTAGCTTTACTGAAGTACATGATGTCCGCAGAACCTGGAAGGCATCATGAAATCTGGGGTCATCTCTCTTCCTCACATGCCTCTTTATCACCAACCGAACTCCAGCTTGAATCTTATGAAAGAAAAAGCTCAAAAACATACTTTAGTACAGTGCATGTTTAAGGTTATTATATAGTATCTATATATACCTGTATATATCTGTAAGTCTCCCATACTGCATTTGGAGCAACTGTGAAAAATAACATCCTAATCTTGGAACCAAAATAAATTGAATCTCAAAGGGACTCAATCCTGTCTTTTTTACTGGCATTTATCTTACTCAAAGGGCTAATTGCTAATGGTAAGACCCTCGGTCCATGGTTAGATCCCAATGGATCTTTAGTTTTAGAGTCCCAATCAACCTCTCCTGCTACTTTGTGGATGGGGTGAGATGTGAACTACCTAATCTATCCCTAAATATTAACTTCTCTCGTCGGTACCTTTGAGCACTTCTGATCACTTAAACCTGTAGAGCACTTTTGACAGGGGGCTTTTGTTCTTCCTTTTGGCCAACCTGAAAATAAATCAGTGTGCTCTATTATATACTCATATACACACTTGGCAACTGAACATAGTCAATGCTTGGTCTTTTTCTCTGGGAAAGGTACAAAAAGTCTGGGATTATCCTGGCGTGGCGCCGTCATAGTCTGTAAGCCACTACACCAAATACTGGAGCACCTGGATGTTTTAAACTGGTGGATATAACCATAAGTCACCTGGGTCACAATAGGTTGTAAAAAGTCAATTGTCCACATATAAGACTGGCACATTCATATTACTCCTTCTTCTGTCCTTATTTTGCTGCTTGTCTCTGCAGGACACAGCAACACAGTCATGGTGGCAACTAAGGGTATAGACGTCCTGGCAGCTTCCTTTGCTGCTCTATCTGCTAGGTCATTGTGTTTCTGTTCACCTTGGTGTGTGCCTTACTCTTAACAATAGTTTCTTATGTTCGAGTAGCCTTTCCATAAGTATCTTAATCAGTTCTGGACTTTCACTAGGCGCCTGCTACTGCTATGATGAACGCTCTGGCTTTCCACATAGGGCTGTTAACATGAGCTGTTCCAAAAATACCTTGAACTGTGCGCATGCTATCTGTCTTACACAAAGCTAAGTGACATTCTTCTTATAATACTTTCAGTTCTGTTCTACTTTGTGTGCTAATATGTGTTGGCAGTGCCTCTGTTTCTTAAACTTGGTTCCTTCTTGTGTTGCGCAATGATAGCATGTAACATCATTATAAGATTTACCTTCATAATAATACCTGGAACCATCCACAAAGCGTACAAGGTCATGGTACTGAATCTTTGACATGAGAAAATTCTACCGTCTCCTGGGCCATATGGGCCACATAATCGTGGTCCTCCACAAGAGCAAGAAAGTTCATTGAAATTTAACCAAATACCTGGATCTTCTCCCCCTTGGTCCAAAGGCAGTATTTCAATGCATATAAAGTGCATAACCTGCTCAAAATAAAAAGAAAACATATTGTAAACATTAGTATTAGGCTATTTAAGTGTTTTAGCTGCACTTATGAGCACACATCTAAAATATTATGGTGTAATTGTTAACTGTAATTTGCTAACAATCTGAGAGGTTCTAACCAAGAAATAATTATAATAATGAATTAGCTACCAGTATCTGCTCAAATACTAGAGGGTCTCATCTTACCAAATAATCAGCTATGAGCTTTTATTTTTTTCCTTTACTGTCCTTCGCTTTGAGCCAGTACTTCTCAATGCTGGTGACCTTGGATCACTGGTCCTTTTGAAATTATCTATATGGAGTTCTCCTGGCATTTCTGAGCTCTAAACATTCTCTAGAACAGTGATGGCGAACCTTTTACAGACCGAGTGCCCAAACTACAACAAAGACCCACTTATTTATCGCAAAGTGCCAACACAGAAATTCTATTTGTGATTTATACTCCCTTCTCTGTCACAGTTTTCATTGATACCAGCACCTGAGGACACCAATAAAGCAGAAAATAGTCCCAGGTAGAGCTGTCACTTTAAAATACCTCTGTGCACAGTAAGTCCTGGGCTGTCTGGGACTGCAAGTATATACCTGGAGTCATCTCTGGTGATGGCCTGAGTGCCCACAGAAAGAGCTCTGAGTGCCACCTCTGGCACCAGTGCCATAGGTTCGCCATCACTGCTCTAGAAAAAAACCATCATACATTGCCCTGGGAAAAATCATTGGTTATAGAAAAAAAATTGAACTTTAATCTTGAAGTGAGCTCTCTGGCCTAAAAAACACAAAAGGGACAATTTAAGTGTAGAACAAGAAAAAAGGTCATAAACATATAAAAACAGAACATCTAGACCGCTGTTCTACTCTTTGAGTGTATAACTACTGTATGTACACTTGAAGAATCCTGGCCACCTGGTGACAAGACTTTCCACACATATTACTTCCCTTAATGTCTGAAAAAATTCAAAAGGTACAGAATGTGAGCCAATACCTTTGTGACATTAGCTGCGACTGTTTGCTCTATTATCATGGGAAACTACTTCTGTAAACAGAAAATCCTCAATCTCAATGGATACACTTTCTTTTTTGGGGCAATGAAGTTCAACTGCTGCAGATAAATCTGAAATTGTCCAACATCTGTGGATAAGAGAATTTAATCTGGACAGTAGAATATCTCCTTGGGCACAAACGCCACAGGACTTAATATAGAAAACAATAAACCACAATTTTTTGGTACTGAATACTTACTTACAAAGTAAAACAAATGAACTTCTCACAAATCAACTGAAATAGTTTCTAATGTCACTCGTTACCAATTCTAATGACCATTAACTTAAGAAAATGTAATGGGCTTTGTAAAGAGTTTTCCTGTAATCTTTCTTTTCTCTGATGCTGGGGAAGGGGGGGGGATCTCAGAGTCTCCCACTTTGACCTTCTATCTGACAAGACAATATAACACTGTGCTATTGGCTGGAATGCTGTCATCCTTGTCTTATCTCTGCAGCTTCTTCTCTTCCCCCTGTACAAAGTCATACAGGGGAATTCCTTTTTACAGATGTTATTTTTAAAATCACTTCTTCTACGGCCCACTGCCTTGTGTGAATAATTTTTCTAACCACAGGGGGTTTCTTTATCATCAGAATAAAATAAGTTTTAACTGGACCATAGACAAAACAAACAGCAATATTCACTCCCATAATTCTCTCTATAACACCTGAACACAGTTCTTTCTATGCACCTGCTTTTCCACCTAATTGCTACCAGCCTCTATGTTCCATCATGTCATCCTTGCACTTTTCCATCATTCTACATAAATCTTACCCTCATCAACATCACTATCATTTCATACACTTGAATTTCAAAAACATACTATACTGTTCTCAAAGATTATTGCCCTCAACCAACTTCCATTGCTGCCAACAGAGCAAAGCCACAGGCAACCAACCTTAAGGACTTGAGAAACCACACCCTCCATGTGACTGTAAAATGACCACCAGGCTCTGCCACAGGCATGCTGTTTTAAGCTGGCCACCACCACAAAGATACAGGGGTGTGACTGGTAACATGGTGTGGGGATGATCTAGGGGCACCACAATTATAACAAGTCTCTCCTGACTCCATAAATCCATAAATCCAGCCATCTGATGATATAGGATAAAGGGGGTGGAGTCTAACAGGGTGCTGCTCTGGCACCATCTTCTCCTTTTTTCTTTTGGGGAGGAAGAATACCTAAAATCTCTTTTTCTTCAAACTACTTTCCACAACAACAACTTTGATCTGTCTCTTGCTATTAACAACCCACAGAAGATCAATACTTATATATGACAAGGTTCAATAACCAGAGCTTTACTTTGGTCAAAACTATACAGGTGAGAAGTCGACTAGACATCTATCCTAACTGGAGACACAGCAGTCTTTATAGACAAGATAACATATGTTTTCTTACCTTTTTATGGGGCTGCAGTCCCCACATCCGGCATTATTCAGCCAGCCTGAGGCTGCACAATCCGGGACTCTGCTCTGGCCGCAAGTTACTGCTCTAACTGATGTCAATTTGCACACTAAAACATGTTTGTCACTCTGAATGTATTGATCTATGCTCCAAATTGGATATGAATATATATATATATATGTATATACACACAGATATATACAGTATATATTATGTGTACGCAAATAATCACACAGACATGGCCATGGTCTCTAAAATCTCCTTGAACCGTCTCCCTGGACTCTGCTTCCTGGAGGACTTCTTAAACAAAGACTTTAACCAAGAAATGCTTCAACTCTTTCAGTCCTCTTACAAATAATTTGTCAGTTAGGTTATTCAGCTGATGCCATTGCTCTCTCCCTCTTCCCAATGGGGTGTAGGGGGTACAGAGAATGATAATAATACAGCTGCAGACACACAGAAGGAGAACAGAGGAGACACAGCACACACAGTGAAGTTTTATCCGGGATATAATACAAAAGTGATGACCCTTTCCCGTTATTCTCACTGACCTCACTGTAGCCTTGTCATAACCTAGAGAGAAGGGAGTGCTGTGCAGAGGAGGTTTATGGATGATACTATGTGCACATTAGATTTTTCTTATTAAATTGAGCTGCTACAAGGGTAGGAGGTGGACTCTGTGTGGGAGGACATGAGGATAGACTGTAGACAGGACAGAGCAGACATGCATCTCTGCTCCTGGCTTCTTGTTACTACAGGGCAGAGGCTCTGGAGCAGGCACAGAGCATAGACCAAGCAGAGCACAGAGGTTGGTTGTTTGTAAAACATTGGTGTAGAGGAGAACTTTTTGAGTGGTTGAGAGGAGAATGTTACATTTGTGTACTCTTATAACTACAATTGGTCCTTTAAATGCAACTAGTGGGCCCATGTGGCCATGTAGTTTAGTTCAACATCCATACAATAAAGTGTAGTATATGGCGTCTGTCTTCTGGGAACACCACTTATGCAATTTCATAAAAGTGGACGAAAACCATTATGAATTTAGAAAACATAATATCATCAGTAAAATAATTGTCCTATTAATTTTGCTCTCTGTTGGTTCATTTAAATTAACATAAAGAGGTTAATAAAATATCAAAATGTATGGCAAACTCCTAATTGTTTAGAAAAAAAATATTTAATATTCTCCAAAAACAAGCATAAAACCACATTGTCTTCTTTAACAAATTGTGCATTTTCTACATCAATATAAAAGTGCAAATTACTGTGATAATAGCTATTACGGAAAAACACTTAGCATAATGTGAGCTGGTGTAAGGCTGGAAATAAACTGCATTGTGTGTAATGTTGATAGTAATTGGGAAATAAATGTAGAAATGATTTCTCATTGCCTGGAGCATAGCATTAGCTTTTAAGTATTCAAATGCATTAATAATTTCTTTATCAATCCAGAGGAAAACCTTAATCAACAGAGCTTCTTGCTGCAGCTAGCCTCCAATTTTTCCAAGTAAAGACTACGAGACCGCAAGGCCAGGGCTCAGAATAAGATCACTATATAATGTGTTTTTTTTTTGTTTTTCCCATTACAGATATTTGGAGTGCTGGGAGAGACTTACAGAAATGAAGGAGTATACTGACTGTTTCATTGCGCTCTTCTTATTATGTGGTATATCACATTCTCCTAAGAAAACAACTATGCTGGTTATACTTCTTGATTATCAAGATTGTAGGAGTTGTGACCTCCCATATATTTGCCACTGGAGAAAAGCACTTTGTGTCCTTACTTCTGCAGTGGGATCCTTGGTAGTCTGGATATTTCAGATACTGAAGTACACTGGTTACTTACAATATTTAATGACATTATATGGGGAAGATGATTTTGGCTACCTTTCTAGTGCCACTCTTTTTTATGTGCTCGGTCCTATATTGTGGCTCTGCTCTATAAAAGTAAATGGAACTGAGCAGTTATATCATAAACATATCAAAATTTTTTTTTTTATTTAATAGGTTATTGCTTTAAGCATTGTTAAGACAACAATTACACTATTAGGCTTGAATACCTGAATAACCTTCATTCTCAGCTTGATGGATATGCATACAGGTTTTATTTAAGCAGGGTCATGGATTATGTGTGGCTTCAAGCTAATATTAATGGTAATATCCCTGAACTTTCACAGAAATAGAAAGAAATCACATGTAGTTTTGTCAAGACATGGGAGCAGTGCTAGCCCTGCACTCCCAATAACCTCCATCCAGGCCTACTTGCCAGCTCTGTGCTAAGTCGTGGGCGACAGCTGGAAAAATAGGGGGAACAAGAAAGAGAAACAAGTAGAGACATGCAAACCAAGTCAAAAAGCAAGATGGCAGCAAGATACAAAAACAGAAGAAAAAGAATAATCAGGAAACAGGCAAAAGTCAAGGAAAAAATTAGCAAAGTAACAACTGGAACCAGAGGAATACATCAAGTCACAAGATCGAATATGAGGTACTGAATGAACACACAGATGAGTATAAATGGACTGGGTGACACCCCTGCAACAGATATGTCATTCACTCATTCCACAGAGACACCAGGATGTCAATCATAGCCTCCAACAGAGCATAGGATGTAGTTTTGGTCCCAAGCACAGAACATTGCAGCAAAAATCCATCCAGAGAGGTCTGACAAGTTTATCTCTTTACATCTGTATGGTTATTATTCTCCTTTTATTTTTATAATTCCCTTTCTGTATTTAAATGGTTCATATTTTGATTGTTGCTTTTGATATATTCCCACTTATTACTTTATTGCAGCATAATATTGTGTCTCCACCAGAATGATGCTCCCTGCACAAGACTGTGGGTACACCAGGAGAAAACACTAGATGCACCATGCTTGTATGTACTTTATGCCAGATATGGCAATAAGTCCATGGCTACATCTTCCAATGTCACATTCTAATGCTGCTAATGTGTAAACAACTCAAATGGAAAACGAAATGCATCTGATAAGGTAAATCTGTTTATTAACTTTTTAAATAAATGCTGTTTTTTGGTTGATGGCAGCATAACAGTTTTTTAAGGATCCTCATAAACTATAGTTATTGTGTGATCTGTTAAAAACACTCCTGACTATGATAACGTCTACTTTTTAATGCTTCAATCACATAGTCCATCAAAAAAACAACCATGGGTACTGATCCGTTAAAAGCATTGCATTTTGTGCCTCTGTCTGATGGCACATAGCCCATTTTTCACGGTCATGTCCACCTAGCAATATTGATGGAGAACTTCCAGACTCAGTTCCACTGGCTCACCACTTCAGATGTATTATAATAGAAGAAGAAAACAGTTTGATGGATAAAGGCATAGTGTTGTACTTGGACCTTCTAGCCCAAACTCTGACTTTAGAAAGTTGCCGAGCCAAGGAACCACACTTTTAGAAACTTCTATAGGAGAATTTTCAACTTATAAAAGACTTATTGGACACTTTTTGTATTGCATTGTACCTCGCATGCATCATAATTATTATTTTCTCTGGGAGTCTACTGATCAATTAACACATCTAAAAGCCAGTATAGAAGGATAACTAACAAGAAAGCTACTGGTAAGAAAATTTCTTCTGCTACAATTTATATCACTTACCTTTTCTAACAAACCAGGGAATAAAAACTTTTGGGAGTATCAATTTAAAGGGGCACATCTGTACATAGCTTTATATAAATATACATTTAAGCATAACAATGGAAGCAATACAAGAAATAATGCTAAAAGGACTGGTAAGGAAACAAAAGCATACTGAATAATTCCTCAAATCATTTACAAGTTTTATGTAGCCTCCTTGGATCAAGGAAAGGTTTATGGCCTATCCATAAACAATATAATGAAAAGAAAATATGATAAAAAGCTTACAAAATTATTTCATCTTCCTTCAGTAACCATTAAAATGCAATTTAAAATGTCTGAGTGGTCAAGGTCTAGAGATCAGGAGCCATGTAACACCAGTCCCCTTATAACTTGTATTTCATGCTATTACATCATGATCCATTTTGCATATAGCTCCAGGAAGAAACCGCATGATTTACATTCCCATTTAAGAGTTAATCAAGCTGTGTACAAAGCAGCATTTATACGATGACACCAAGAAATTGGAACTGCTCTCACACATAAATACTAGTGTTAGAACCAAATAGAGTAATTAATAATGCATTTAATCTTTTCCGTGTACTATGCAAAAAGGTGAATGCTAACTATTGTTCAGATGTACTTGAAATGCTAATAAGGCAGCAGAGGGTTTATTAATTAAGCTAAGGGATTGTTGGAGTTGATTCAATAAAGTGACTATTGCCACTTACATACCAATTACTCTGTACCATGTGCGAAGATCTTCACAGAGCAGAATGTTTCACTTTCAAGGTACTTTCCCAGCATGTGTTACTGAATATACTTATCTAATGTAACATCTAGACAATGCTTAAAAGAAGTAGTGATGAAAACTGTTAATCTGAACATATAGACGTGGGGGGTTGTCAAGGAAATATTGTTCTTGAATGTGTAAGATTTGTTGAACTATTGGGCAATTACAAACTTTGTAGAAATATATGGCATCCATTGAAGCGTCCAGGCCTCATTTACAACATCCTGGAGATCCTTACAACCTGATAAACTCTGACCTGCAGAATGTTCTCTGGTGACCTCAAAAGCCATATGGTCACCTCTCCTCTGCACCTACCCCCACCCCTGCATCTAGCAATTTGGAAACAAAGAACTGCTTAATATTCCTGGACTCTCCCCCCTCATTAACACTTTGCCCAATTGTGAATGACCCTCTGGACTAACTAATGAATGGGAGGTTCTGAAATCTGAACCAAACTGTAAAGATATAAAAGAATATGAAATCCAAGAATTGGTGTTCACATTTTGGGGGCTGCTTGACAAGCTGAGTGTGTTCCTTATTCCTCCCACCTCCAGGGATCAGGATTTACTTTAAGTTGTAAGTTTCTGTTATTTTTCTCCCTTTTTATTTTATAACTGTTTTGCCGTGTTGTGTGTCATTTGTAATTCTTTTGTTTTTAATATCTTTTTATGCACTGATCAACTTTTTGTAATTAAAGCTTTTCAATTTAATTTTGGTCCCTGTATGCTCTGCGAACTCATAGCCTTGTGAAGTGTGGTTAACTGCGTGACTGCTGGAGTGCTGAGTGTGCATGTCCAGTGGTGTGACAAACTGACTGCTTGAGAGCAAGAATTGATGTAGAGTGGGATACTTATTGGTCCCAGTATAAATGCAATAAGTGGTGGCAGCGGGTCTGGTTCTGGTGCTGGAGCTGTATGAGGTGTGATTTAGGCTCAATTTGTGTCCTGAGTGAAAGATGAGCGCAAGTTTGAGTAGGCTAAATTAACCCGTATAGTTGCACCCCACGTCACGTGACGAGGCGGCGGCGTCCTCGCCGTGACAAATTGGTGGCAGCGGTGGGATAAATTTATTTTTGTCAGAGCATTAAGTGTTGGGATTAAGTAACTGACCCCTGCACTTAAGGACTAGTGGAATCCTTGCGAGGAGTACCCTAGTTTTACACGGACCAAATCAGTGCTGTTCTAAGACACACGTGCAAACAGTTCCCCTACCCCGTTTTTCTTTTCTATCTTTTATTTGGCAAAGGTTGCACTCAGTGATGGCAACCATCTACAAGAGACAGAGCAAGGAGGCTCTAGTCCACCTCTGTGAGCAGAGAGGTATCGACCCGGCTGACAAGTCCAAAGAGCTGCTGGTTTGTGCTCTGATGGAGCAAGATGCAGAGCAAGGATCTGGCACGGCTCAAGGGAGCCAAGATATGGACATTAATCCTGGAAGAGTTTCCCCTGAGGCTACCCACAGCAGGAGCCCTCAGGAAGGCATGGATGTGTCTCTACAAATGGCCCTACAGCAGCTAGGTGACTGTGATCCTAGCCTGCGACTGCAGCTTATCCTTCAATTTAATCAGGCGGCCGCAGAGCGAGAGAAGGAGAGAGCGGCCGCAGAGCGAGAGGAGAGAGCAGCCGCAGAGCGCCAGGCTGATAGAGAATTCAGGCTGGAAATGGCGCGTATTGAAAGGGGTATCAATTCTGTGCAACCCCAATCCCAGGATGTAGACCCCAAAAGACCTCGTCAAGAACGTTTTCCAGTACTGGACAAGGATGGGGACTTGGACATTTTTTTTTGCGGTCTTTTGAGAAGACCTGCAGACAATACCATCTGCCCCGTGAGCAGTGGGCACAGTATTTAAGCCCAGGGCTAAGAGGCAAAGCCCTGGAAGTATTTGCTGACCTTCCTCTTGAGCTTGATGAGGACTATGACGCTATAAAAGCTGCTTTGATTAAAAAGTACAACCTAACTCCAGAGGTGTACCGCAAGAAATTCCGGAGCGTAAAGCGAGGACCAACTGACAGCTACGCTGATACAGTAGGCAACTTACGGACTACCTTTTTACAGTGGACCCGAGGACTTTCTGTCAACAGCCGTGAGGACCTGGAGGATCTCATGATAAAAGATCAGTTTTTGCACATTTGTCCTGTGGATGTACGACAGTTTGTTTGTGACAGGGAGCCTAAAACTGCGGATGAAGCTGCGCAGATTGCGGACACCTATGCCGCCAACAGGATGTCAGAACCCCGAAAGGCTGTTGCAAACAGCTGGAATGGAGGTAAGCCGGTGGGGAATTCCCCTTTTTCTGCAAACCAACCACCAGGGCGACCCTTTTCTGGTGCTCCAGGGACTAAAACTGTTATTGACAATCGCAAATGTTTTACCTGTAACCAAGTGGGACATCTTAGTGTTGCATGTCCCAACAGGAAGAATACTCCCAGAACACTGTCTGGATCATCACCCTCTGTTTTATTTGTGGCTGGAAAAGTGGGGAAAAACAATGATAATCTTCAGTCTGTTACCGTAGGCAATAGGGTCACCGTTGGATTAAGAGACACTGGAGCAGAAGTGACCCTTGTACGTCCAGAAATGGTGGACTCAAATGACATTATTCCAGGAAAAACATTGTCTGTAATAGGGGTTGGGGGAGCTAGCCCTGCTGTACCAATGGCCCACGTGTATCTAGACTGGGGGGCAGGAAGGGGTTTGAGGACTGTGGGCGTATCCAACACTATTCCAACTAATGTGTTATTAGGCACTGACCTTGGCAGAATGGTATCTCAATATGTTCCTACTAACCCCTTGATAACAATTGAGGAGCACTGCTCTCCTCAAGTAGATTGTAATGAATTTGAGAAATGTAATGATGTGAAGGGAGGGCTAAGATCAGATTCCCCTCCAACTGCTATACTAGACTTGCCTGTAGAGGATGCTGGGGAATCTTCATATGTTGCAGCTGTGACTCGCAGTCAATGCGAATTTAATCCTCAAACTGTGGTGTCCACAGGAGAAGAGGATGAATCGTGTAACCTTCTGCCTGGGGTTCAGCTAGTACACCCAGAGAATCAAGACTCTAGCTCTGGTCCAGCGCTTGCATCAGGCCTTGACTTCCATATTGATAGTCAGAGCTTTATGCAGGCACTGCAGACAGATACTACCTTGGAGAAGTTAAAACTTCTTGTAGGTAAACCTCCTACCGAGTCTGACAAAGAACGGGTGTTCTGGGAAGAAGGAAAGCTCTATATGGAGGGTATTCCCACTGATAAACAAAAATTCTGGGATTGTGAGAAACGCCTAGTTGTTCCCTATCAGTTCAGAGAAAGATTGCTGAAGGTTGCCCATGAAATCCCTCTAGCTGGGCACTTAGGGATACAAAAAACCAAAGCTCGCTTGACGCACAATTTTTATTGGCCCAAGATGGGCACTGACATTGCTAATTACTGTCGGTCTTGCACAGTTTGCCAAAGGGTGGGAAAAACTGGGAATATTCATAAGGCTCCACTGATTCCTCTACCAGTAATCGATGAGCCTTTCCAGCGGGTGGCTGTAGATATCATTGGACCCCTTAAAATACCTAGCAGCTCAGGAAAGAAATTTATTCTTACAGTAGTGGACTATGCCACTAGATACCCAGAAGCTGTAGCCCTGTCTTCCATACGTGCAGATAAGGTAGCAGATGCATTATTGACTGTTTTCTCTCGTGTTGGGTTTCCCAGGGAAATGTTGACTGATCAAGGTACACAGTTCATGTCTAATTTAATGCAAAGCCTCTGTAAGAAAATGCAGGTAGAACATTTGGTAGCCACCCCCTATCACCCTCAGACTAATGGTTTGTGTGAACGTTTTAATGGGACCCTGAAACAAATGCTTAAAATGCTCATTGAGACTGTAGGGAGAGACTGGGAGCGGTACCTTCCCCATCTCTTGTTTGCTTACCGGGAAGTACCACAAGCATCCACCGGTTTCTCCCCATTTGAGCTTATTTATGGGAGAAGGGTAAGGGGGCCTCTTGATCTGATTAAGGACACTTGGGAAGGTAACGTAGGGACACAAGGAGTCTCTGTTGTAGAATATGTACTGAGACTCAGGGAGAAGATGCAGACTTTGAGTAACTTAGTGCATGAGAATATGTCCATAACCCAGACCAATCAGAAACTTTGGTATGACCGAAATGCCAGACAGAGGATATATGAAGAAGGTCAGAAGGTCTGGGTGCTGGTTCCCATGTTGCAAAACAAACTACAGGCTGCATGGGAGGGCCCCTATACTATATGCAAACGATTAAATGATGTTAACTATGTTGTGGCCCTCGATGAGGCAAATAAACGCCAAAAGGTATTTCATGTTAACATGTTAAAAGCACATCATGACAGGGGAGCTTGTGTGATGCCTGTTTGCAGTTTGCCAGAGGAGGGGGAGGGGGATCCCCTATTAGACCTTGTGTCTGAGCCACAAAGCAAATGGTCCCTTGAGACTGCACAATTCAACCCCCAACTCTCCCATACTCAGAAGTGTGAGCTCAGGGAGGTACTCAATGCCTTCACAGATACCTTCACCCAGAAGCCTGGGAGAACTCATTTAGCTATTCACAGGGTGGACACTGGCAATCACCTGCCAATAAGGCAATCTGCTTATAGGGTTTCAACTGAGGTCAAATCTAATATGAAGGATCAAATAGAAGAGATGTGGGCCCTGGGCGTGATACAAAAATCTCAGAGTGCATGGGCCTCCCCTGTAGTCCTTGTGCCAAAGAAGGACAGAACCACACGGTTCTGTGTGGATTACAGGAAGCTAAACCTAATTACCACATTTGATGCTTACCCCATGCCAAGAATAGATGAATTATTAGATCAGCTGGCTAGTGCTTCCTACCTTACCATCATGGATCTAAGTAGGGGGTACTGGCAAATCCCTATGACAAAGGACGCTCAGGAAAGGTCTGCCTTCATAACTCCCTTTGGGCTGTACGAATTTTTGGTCATGCCATTTGGTATGAAAAATGCCCCTGCCACCTTCCAAAGGTTGGTCAACCAACTCCTGGAGGGACTGGATAGCTTTGCAGTTGCATACCTTGATGACATAGCCATTTTCAGCAACTCATGGGGGGAACACCTGCAACATCTGACACAGGTGCTGGAAAGACTCAAAAGGGCAGGTTTGACTGTCAAACCGGAGAAATGTCAGATAGCAATGTCAGAAGTGCAATATCTGGGACACTGTGTCGGAGGTGGGGTGCTACGGCCTGAACCGGGGAAAGTAGATGCCATAACCACATGGCCCACCCCTAGAACTAAGAAACAAGTCATGTCTTTCCTAGGGACAGCCGGCTATTATAGGAAATTTGTGCCAAACTACAGTGCGCTGGCTAAACCCTTGACAGACTTAACCAAGAAAAAACTCCCCCAAATTGTTGCATGGACCAATCAGTGTGAGGAATCATTTTCAGCCTTGAAAGCTGTATTGGCCAGTTCACCTGTTCTCCAGGCCCCAGATTTCACCCGCAGATTTTTGGTACAAACTGACGCCAGCACATACGGACTAGGTGCAGTCCTTAGTCAGGTAAACCCGAAAGGAGAAGAGCACCCATTACTTTACCTAAGTAGGAAACTGTTGCCCCGGGAGGTTGCATATGCCACAATTGAAAAAGAGTGTCTGGCAATTGTGTGGGCTCTGCAAAAACTGCAGCCATATCTGTATGGGCGTAACTTTACTGTGATCACAGATCATAATCCACTTAGCTGGCTTAATAGGGTGGCTGGAGACAATGGGAAGCTGCTCAGATGGAGCCTGGTCTTGCAGCAATATGATTTCACAATTCAACACAAGAAAGGTAGTGAGCATGGGAATGCAGACGGCCTCTCTCGCCAGGGGGAGCCAGAGGTAGAAGTGCACCAAGAAGATGGCAAGTGAGCCAATCTCCTAGGCACAATCAGAAAGGGGAGCAGGGGCATAGAGACTCTCAGGAGAGCGTTCAGTCAGTGGTCCAACCTAAGCCCTGTAGTATAAATGATAAAGAGAGGGACTCTAATAGCTGTACAGAAATAAAACCAAAACATAATGTAACTGGGTACAGTAGTCCTACACTTAACTCCATTGGCAATTCATCCAGCAGGGAGAGGGTTAACCATTTCACACTTGGGAGAGGGGACACAGAACTTAGTGTTTCTGCAGCACAAAGCCATAAAGTCAGCAGGGGGTCCCAGCACAGCAGTGTACAAGTGACCAGGGGAGATAGTACTTGGCCTTATACACGGGACAAAGGACCAGGTGGTTGATGTGCCCAGGTAATCACATCTTATGGCAATGATTTTATGGTACTGAACTTATGCAATGTATTATTGGTAATTGGCTTGGGAAAATTTTAAATGGCGTGGGTCATTTCAAATTTGCCCAATCTTGAAAGGGGGAGGTGTCAAGGAAATATTGTTCTTGAATGTGTAAGATTTGTTGAACTATTGGGCAATTACAAACTTTGTAGAAATATATGGCATCCATTGAAGCGTCCAGGCCTCATTTACAACATCCTGGAGATCCTTACAACCTGATAAACTCTGACCTGCAGAATGTTCTCTGGTGACCTCAAAAGCCATATGGTCACCTCTCCTCTGCACCTACCCCCACCCCTGCATCTAGCAATTTGGAAACAAAGAACTGCTTAATATTCCTGGACTCTCCCCCCTCATTAACACTTTGCCCAATTGTGAATGACCCTCTGGACTAACTAATGAATGGGAGGTTCTGAAATCTGAACCAAACTGTAAAGATATAAAAGAATATGAAATCCAAGAATTGGTGTTCACATTTTGGGGGCTGCTTGACAAGCTGAGTGTGTTCCTTATTCCTCCCACCTCCAGGGATCAGGATTTACTTTAAGTTGTAAGTTTCTGTTATTTTTCTCCCTTTTTATTTTATAACTGTTTTGCCGTGTTGTGTGTCATTTGTAATTCTTTTGTTTTTAATATCTTTTTATGCACTGATCAACTTTTTGTAATTAAAGCTTTTCAATTTAATTTTGGTCCCTGTATGCTCTGCGAACTCATAGCCTTGTGAAGTGTGGTTAACTGCGTGACTGCTGGAGTGCTGAGTGTGCATGTCCAGTGGTGTGACAAACTGACTGCTTGAGAGCAAGAATTGATGTAGAGTGGGATACTTATTGGTCCCAGTATAAATGCAATAAGTGGTGGCAGCGGGTCTGGTTCTGGTGCTGGAGCTGTATGAGGTGTGATTTAGGCTCAATTTGTGTCCTGAGTGAAAGATGAGCGCAAGTTTGAGTAGGCTAAATTAACCCGTATAGTTGCACCCCACGTCACGTGACGAGGCGGCGGCGTCCTCGCCGTGACAGGGGTGATGGGGCATTAGATTTACAAAATTTTTGGTCCTGGGCAATACATTGGTCCTGGGCATCCCCTTCCTTCCTGCCCCTCCATACACACTTTTTGGAAAATTGGCATGAGAGTCAGAAGTCCCTCCAAAAGCCACAATTCCTGGCGCACTTAAAAGTCATGATAAATCCGCCCCATTGTACTATGGAACACTTTTAACATACTTTACAATACCTTATTTGTAGCTGCATTATAAAGTTTAGTTGCTACCACTTTTGTATGCACGGGCGGCGTACATAAACAGGTTTACAATGCTCTTATTTTTTGGTCTAAATGCAAATTTAGCCATGTTAACAGGTTTTTATATGTGGAACTGTCAGGTTTTCCTTGAGTATTCCCTACATATTAAAAATGTATGCAAATTCAACTAAGCCAGATATTTTTCACAAAATTCTATTTTACACAGGTTTGCTGAATGGTTATATGTAGTTTTTGGCTTTGTGATTGATTGAAAATGTTGTAATCCTAAGTCACAACCACTGATAATGAGTATGGCTGTACTGGATTTCGGTTGTTAGTTTGCTACTGCCCTGTTTTCCAAAAATAAGACAGTGTCTTATATTAATTTTTGCTCCTCAAGATATACTGGGTCTTATTTCCAGGGCATGTCTTATTTTTCCATGAACAAGAGTTCACAATTATTGTTAAACAAAAAATAAACATGTATTATAATCCTGCAGTCCTGCCATCACATACATCAGCATATAATTCTGAATTCCATCAAGGGAGTCTTGTTTCTCTAACTGTACAACAATGTCTCCTACATTTTCATTCCTGGTATTTATGAACAAAATGGAAGAAATGGAAGGACCATTATGTAAAAAACCTATGTAACATTCTTATGACTCTGAATTTCATTGTGAATTTATTGTGACTCCATTTCTATTTCAATCATTGGCCCCAATCTTTCACGTTTGCACTGTCCTTGAACTACCCCGTACTTGTTTGGTAGCTGTACTTAGCATTGTGACACCCATGTCACAACCTCTTGGAGTTTTTAAATGATCTACTAGTGCTAATGTATGTGGTGTTAGGATAGCTGGAGCAATGACCCCTGGTAGGTCTTATTTTCAGGGGAGGCCTTATATTTCTTAGTGTCATGGGTGACCTTGCGATCCTTGTCTTGGATCATGGGTGCACCCGTGTGCCGCTGCCACGCGGCTCCCCCAACCTGGTACTGTCACGGGTGCCCCAGCGATCTATGTCGCGGATTGCGGGTACCAGGAGCGCACCACCCATGAGGCGACTTGAGACTTTCGTCTCAGGTGGCGCCCTCTGGTGGTCAATGAGGGCGGCATCATGCAGGCCACTGATGTTGGTAAAGAGCAGCCAGTCTGAGCCAGGACATGTCCTGCTAAAATAATCATGACCATGGCATGTCCTGGCTAGGCATTAGTCAGTAGGAGGAGGGGGCGGCAGGCTCAATAGAGAC
The DNA here is from genome assembly GCF_040894005.1 of Engystomops pustulosus. NCBI lineage: Eukaryota > Metazoa > Chordata > Amphibia > Anura > Leptodactylidae > Engystomops > Engystomops pustulosus. Next base: position 133,525,035 of record NC_092413.1, on the reverse strand, counting down.
CAACATTAGTGTGGAGCCACTGTCAACTGTGCTGTACAGGCAGCGCTGCAGTTGGAGTAAAAGCTGCTGCACAGCTCAGTACAGTCAGGGTCTTCCGCTTCCTTCACTCATTAATGCAATTCCAGTGCCTCTGTGTACCAGGGAAGTGCTGTCAGTGGCTCCTAGGGGTCCTTTAACACCTCATGTGCAGAGGAAGCAGCTCCTCTCACAGAAAAAGCTTTTGCTGCATGACACTATCAACAGGAGGAGACGGAACCGAGGTGAGGGGAGGAGGGAGCCAGGGGACAGAAAAGAGAGAAGATCAGGAAGTGCTCTGAGTGTCTACACTGGCCTGTGGTCCCTCTTACTGCTGTAGTCTGCACTCTTATCCTGGTGTGGAAGAGACAATGTCCCTTACTGGCTGCCTGACCACCTCTAACTATCTGCAGGAGAGGTAGGTCTACAATAGAGTTTGTATGTAGAGCTTGTGTGTGTAATAAGTATAGCTTCTGTCTGTAATGTATATGTAGAGTTTGTGTAGGTAACATGTATGTAGAGCTTGTGTCTTAAATGTATGCATAGAGCTTGTGTCAGTAACATGTATGTAGAGCTTGTGTCTTAAATGTATACATAGAGCTTGTGTCAGTAACATGTATGTAGAGCTTGTGTCTGTAGTGTATACATAGAGCTTGTGTCAATAAAATGTATGTTTAGCTTGTGTCTGCTATGTATATATATATATACACATACACACACATGTATATAGCAGGTGTCTGGAATGTGTGTGTAGAGCATGTGTATGCATATGTGCGGAACAGACCTAATATTACGTCCGAAATGGTGGAGCTTGCACACAAATCTACAAGACCAGAGTCTTTTAGTTGATATGGGTGCTGGAGGGAATAATTTTAAGACTGGCATTTAAAAGACCAGTCTTAAAGGGGTTTTTCCCACAAAGAAAAGTTAGCCACTATCCACAGGATAGGGCCTAACTTGCTCATCAGTGCTGAGACCCCCACAGATCACGAAAACTAGGGGTCCAATGGGGTCCCACAGACCTCCATCACATCCTTCATTGCTCTGTCAGACTAATGGAGCAGACGGTTGTGCATGACCGTTCTGCTCCATTAAAGGGGTTATCCGGGTTTTAAAAATGACCTAGGGCCGGGCTGGGGAGGGCTAGTTAAACATAATAAACATGTACTTACCTTGTCCGGCGCTGCTGATGTCCCGCGCCGCGGTCCCTTTGATCCGTGCCCCTGTTTGTTTACGGCTCCTCCTATCCGTCCCTATCTCTCAGCGTTGTAAGCGCTGGGAGATGGTGTCGCATGGGAGCATCCGGCCGGCCGGAAGCTCTCTGTGCGCACTTGTAATGAAACCGGCGCACACAGAAGACCGGCCGTGGTGCGGGACATCGGCAGCACCGGAGGAGGTAAGTACATGTTTATTGTGTTTAAATAGCCCTCCCCAGCCCGGCCATAAGAAATTTTATAAACCCGGATAACCCCTTTAATCTCTATGGAGCTGATTGAGATCGGTGAACGCAGTGCTCAGCAATCTCCGTCAGCTCCATAGAGATTAATAGAGCAGAATCGTCATGCGCATTCGGCTGCTCCATTAGTCTGACATTAGTCCGTTGGACCCCTCGTTTTCGTGATTGGTGGGGGTCTCCACACTAAAACCCCACTGATCAGCAAGTTAGGCCCTAACTTTTCTTCGTGAGAAAACCCCTTTAATGAATTCCCCACACAACTTATTGATCAGTGGGGGTCATGGACCACGAGAACGGTGGTCGTAGTACAACAAATGAATGGAACGCCAGAAAGGACATGCGCTCTGGCGCTCTGTTCATTGTCTATGGCACTGATGGAGATGGCCGGGTACGGCGCTCGGATGTCTCCAACAGTGCCATTGAGATGAGAAAAGCAGCAGGGAGCAAACGCGAACAGCTGCTCTTTCAATTTGCAATACAAGGACCCTCCTTCTTGTGATCCGTGGGGGTTCCAATTGATTGTTTGCACTAATCATAGTAACTAGCTATTTGGCTGGCCGTGGGAGGGGGCTTTTTTTTATAGTTTGCCTCAGGAAGCAGAGAGGCAAGGTTCACCCCTGGCGGGTACACCCGTGCTCCACGATGTGTTGCCCTTGCTCCCCCGGCCCAAACTTACCTCTCCTGGTTCCTGCTCGGCTCCGGTCCTGACTAGGCCTTGATCCTGCTCTGATTTGGCCACGCATGTGTGCCCACTCGCTAGGGTAGGTGCGCCAAGCTCTATATGATTTAAAGGGCCAGCCTCTAATTGGTGCTTGCCTTTATATTCCGGCACCTCCCTTCACTCTCTGCCGAATCTTCAAGTCATTCTACTGAAGTGAAAGCCTCCTGAGCGTTTCCAGATGCCTCCGTGTTTACTGTGCGTTTCCAGACGCCTCCGTGTTTCCCATGTTCCTGTGGTATTTTCGTGTTCCTGTTGTATTCTCGTGTTCCTGTGGTATTTCCATGTTCCTGTGGTATTCCCGTGTCGGTCCTGTGTTCCTGTGGCAGTCCTGTGTTCCTGTGGCAATCCTGTATCCTGGTGGCCATCCTGAGGTCCTGCCAACCCGAGGTCCTGCCATCCCAAGGTCCAGCAATACCGAGATCCTGCCTTCCCGAGGTCTTGCCATCCAAGGGTCCTGTCTACCCTAGGTCCTGCCTACCTGAGGTCCTGCCTACCTGAGGTCCTGCTTTCCCTGTGCCTAGTTGCACCCATGGAACGACCGGGTGGCTTCCTGCCACAGCAAGGCCATCCTGCTTTGCGGCAGGCTACAGCGGAGACCAGGGTCCACTTAGATTCCGGTCCGAGTTGTGGCTAGTACCATCTTCCCCCGTGGTGGTTCAGGGAGTCCACAGACTTTAGTCTCAAGAGACTCTCCCACACCCCCGGGTGAGACACTTAGCTTGAAAAAAATGCACTAGGCCTTAATTTTGTGGGTTTGTTTTTTTTTCAGGGAAACAGTATATGGAATTCACAAAATTGTACCATTTCCTGAAGCAAAACATTTGGGACACATGCAGTAGATGGCGAAACTTCAGCAATACCAAAAGGTGCTGCTATAGAGCTAGGAAACACACTTCTGCCATCTAAAGACAGTGGGTGATCACCATCAAGAGAAATAATTATTTTGGTTAATATTTTTGTGTCTTTGACATCTGGTTTAGGACAACACATTCTTAACTGTTTAGAAAGTAGATACACTAAATGTTCTGTGCACATTTTAGATTTAGTTGTTCAAACACAAAACATGTCTTTTCTGTTCAAGTTATATTTACTATACTTTTATCTATAAATGAAAGGTAATATTAAGGTGAATGAAAACACAGTTTAAAGTTCAATTTTAAGTGCAGCATTCTGAGGATCAAAATAATGAAGTATGATGTAAAGATGAATGGATTGTTGGCTTCCAAGCAATAGGAACATGATGAACTGTAGATGTTGTACGACATTGTAGATTTTTAAATCTCCCCGTCAGACAGATAAGGTGAAAGAAAGATGAACGGTAGAGCAGGGAACTATCCAATCCATTCCATCTTCTGTCAACACAGAGAAACTGAATAATGAGAAAAACATTGTGAAATACAGGAAGAAGTTTCACTAGTATAACATCTTAACCAAGCAGCAGCTGCAATAAACACAATGCTATGAACAATTTGAACATTAGCTTTCATTTTGTAGAACACTCTAACCACAAGAACTTGTCTCCATTTTGGACTTTAGCCAATATTTATATTGTTTATATACCGTATATAAATAGTACATATACTCAAGTATAAGCCGCTATTTTTACCAAAAATAACTGGGAACACTCATTGATTCAAGTTTAAGCATTGGGAACTGCATTGATCACAGCCTCACCAAGTAATGTCATACCCAGCAGTCTCCCCCAGTAATGAAATGCCCTGCAGCACCCCCCATATAATAAAATGCCTTGCAACCCCCCAAATGATTAAATGCCATGCAACCCCCCCAAATAATTAAATGCCATGCAGCACCTCAAATAATGAAATGCCCTGCAGCCGCCTATTAGTGAAATGGCATGCATCCCCTATTAATGAAATGCTCTTCGCCCCCCTATTAATCAAATGACTTGCAGCTCCTCCGATTACTGAAATGTTCTGAAGGCCCCTGGTAATGAAATTCCCTGCAACACTCCCCCCCCCAATGATAAAATGCCCTTCAGCCCCCCCCCCCACCCCATTAATGAGATGCTCTGCAGCCCCCCCTTATTAATGAAATGCGCCTGCAGCAACCCCCCTTTAAAAAAATGTTCTGCAGCCCCCTCACTAATGAAATGCTCTGCAGTCCCCCAAATTATAAAATGCCCTGCAACCTCATGGTGTATAAAATAATAAACTTACATACTCACCTTTCAACTCCTGCGGCTCCTCTTACTTCTCTTCTTGACTTGTAGCAGATCGGGCAGAGAAGCGTCCATGCGCTCTGTAGTATGGAAGATAATTTTTTTTATACACTCAAGTATAAACCGAGGTGGTTTTTCAGCACATTTTTTCTGCTGAAAAACTCGGCTTACCCATGAGTATATACAGTATGCACACAATACATCTTATTACATTTTACATAAATATCTTTAGTATTACACTTTGTTTCCCTATAAAGCAACCCCACCCCCTAGGACAGGAGGAATAAAAATTTTGATCACATTTCATATCTTTTTCCAGTAATCTAGTTTCCCAATATTGATATAATAACTCTAGTTCTTAACTTTTAATTTTGAGCAGAAAATAATTTCACTAATAGGTTTTCAATAAAGCGTAAAAACTTTAAATCAAATATTACATAAACAGTACAGATGATAATAGTAAGCTTTGCAATATACTTTATTAAACAAATTAAAGTATTTTTCTATATCTTCTGCTTTCTTTCTGCTTTTAGTGTGGAGTATAAATCAACTTTCCCTCCCTGTGCTCACGTTGACAGCCGATAGATAAGGAGACTTAACATTTCTAATGACTTACTCTGTATAGTCACTGGATAGTGTTATATCCTTAAGCAGCTGAATTATCAAGTGAAATATTCTCTAGGTACACAAGGATTTTTAGTTTCATGTTTCTATCTGTCTGCTGTGTAAGACTTGAGAAGTTCACACAGCTCCCTACACCAGTATATGTAATATATAGCCTACCAGCCCCCTATTATATATCATGCCAGCCCCTTGTAGTATATAGCCTGCCAGCCCCTTGTAGTGTATAGCCTGCCAAACCCATAGTATATAGCCAGCCTGCCCACCTATAGTAAGGTTATCTTCTTGCTTTGGTTCCTCCTCGGATCCTTCAGATCCTCTTCCTGTCCTTTGGCTTCTCTTCGCCTCTCGTTTTGGTCCTCTTCTGGTCTTCACACTCGGCCAGCACACGGACATCACGCTTGCCGACGTCATTGTTGGTAAGCCACCGGCATCACGAGGGGTGCCAAAGAAGAGCCGAAGAAACTGAAGGGGACCTGAAGGACCTGAGGAGGCTTCGGAAGCAGAAGAGGACCTATGGGGGACGTCAGAAGGGAGGGTAAAGTGTTAATTTTTTTTATAGACTCCAGTATAAGCCGAGTTAGGGTTTTTCAGCAAAATTTTGTACTGAAAAACTTGGCTTATACTCGAGTATATACGTATATAAATTTGATATCACCGTGATCATACCAAACGGAAAAAAGCAGAAGTGTTATTTGTATCGTATGGTGAAAGCCGTTAAAATCGAGCCCACAAGAAAGTGACACAAATGCCTTTTTTTCAAATTTTTTGACATTTGGAATTTTTTTCCAGCTTCCAAGTACATAGCATGGAATAATAAATAATGTCATGGACAAGTAAAATTTGTTACGCAAAAAAAGCCCTCACCCAGCTCTGTACGTGGAAAAATGAAAAAGTGGATTTTTGAAGGTGGAGAGTGAAAAAATAAGTGAAAAAACCCTTGGTTAAAGAACTAGGTTCAAAGCTTAAGGGAAGGACCTCCAACGTAGTATCCTCTGGAATACTACCGATGCCATGTGCTACACAGAGAAGACAGCGGGAGCTCAGGGACTTAATTGCATGGCTCAGATCCTGGTGAAGAGCACAGGGATTTGAGTTCCTAGAGCACTGGGCTGACTTTTCATTGGGGTACAAGCTGTTTTCTGCAGATAACTTGCACCTAAATAGAAGAGGGGCTGCTGTGCTAGGGGGAGAAGATCCTAGCAGGGGTGCCGGAGTATTTAAACTAGGATTGGGGGAGGAGGAAAAGGAAGACACAAAAGGGGTAGACAAATCAGAGAGGGGACAGGTTATGTTTATGGGTGGTGAAGTGGGCAGTAAATGGGGGAGTAAGGCAGTATATAAGGAGATCCACAAGTTAAAAACAATAGTGAGGATGGATGTGCCAGTAAAATTACTATAAATCAAATAAATAACTGTGGAAAATTAAAGTGTATGTTCACAAATGCCAGAAGTATCACAGGCAAAATGGGCGAACTTAAGGCTTTGGTATTAGAGGAATAGTTAGATGTTGTTGGTGAAGTGGAGACATGGCTCGATGCATCACATGATTGGGGGTGTCAATATTCAAGGTTTTACACTCTTTTGGAAAGACAGAGCAAATAGGAAGGGAGGTGGTGTATGTCTGTACGTCAGAAGAGACTTAAAAGAGATTGTGAATGAGACAGTGGTCTCAGAGTGTGAGGAGGCTGAAACTTTGTGGGTTGAAATTCAAAGCAAGGAGAGCCTTGAGAAAATTATTTTTGGTGCAATTTATAGACCCCCTCACATCCCTGAGGAAATATAAATTGTGGTCAGGGCCCTTCTTCATCTGTGAAAGTTTTATCAATCTGAGAAAGGTTTATCAACTTTCTGCAGGATAATATTATGGTACGGCTTGTAGATGCCACAAGAGTTGATGCATTGTTGGACCTTGTGATTTCTAACAATGTAGAGATTGTCCAAAATGTCAGTGTCAGGGAAACCCTTGGGAACAGCGATCATAACATAATTATTTTCCTCTTAAACTGTAAAACTGGTTTCAGATACTTAATGGTTTTTTAGCTCCATTTACACAATAGAAGAAAGAACTTCTAATGTCATCGGTGCCAGTATGGGTCATGCATCCTGTGATATACTAGACTGGCTGATTGCAGACATGATCCAATCTAGGTTCAATAAAATCAATGGGGCAATAAAATCAATGGGGCATATTTATCAAGCTGGTAGAAGTTGTCAGGCTAACCTGATCTGCTTCTATAAAGAGGTGAGCAGATGCCTGGACGGAGGGGCAGCTGTGGATATTGTGTTCTTGGACTTTGCAAAGGCGTTTGACACTGTCCCTCATAGATACCTGATGGGTAAAATAAGGTCTATTGGTTAATAAGGAATCATTTGCAGCTTGATTGAAAACTGGCTAAAGGATCGTATCCAGAGAGTTGTGGTCCCTGATCCCTACTCAGTATGGTCACCAGTTAAAAGTGGTGTACCCCAGGGTTCTGTGCTTGGTCCCACTACTAATTAATTAATTTATTTATTAATGATATGGAGCAGGGGGTCAGGAACCTTTTTGGCTGAGAGAGCCATAAGCACCACATATTGTAATATATAATTCAGTGAGAGCCGTACAATACGTTTAAAAAGCCAATGACAGAACATTAGTACAGCAAGGAATGTTTCTTCCTCCTGTACTAAGCCACCACTGGACCGAAACAATGGTAATTTGGGATGCATGACATCTCGTCCCGCACTCTGGCTTCTTCTTTTTAATGTGCATGACGGGAAGCTGGCATTCATCCCACTTGATGATGAGAGATGCCTGCTGTTAGGCATGCGCAGAAGAAAGAAGAAGCCAGAGTGCTGGACAAGATGTCATGCGCGAATTTAAATTATATACTTTTTATTTTACAGGGAATTACAATTGTTTTGGTCCAGTGGTGGCTTAGTACAGCAGGGAGGAACACTCCTAGCTGTACTAATGAATGCTGGAGTGATTGTTGTATCAGTGTCCCTTTTAAAGTGTTGGTCTTAAACAAAGTAAACAAAAAAGAGGGTTCTGAGTCCCATAGGGAACTTGTAGCTTTAATTTACTAAAGTCACAGATAAGCAGGAAAAGAGTGCGCCACCTGCTGCAGATCCCCCCAATACACGCGCCACCCAAGGCAGAACCTCCCAATAGATTCGCCAGCCACCCCACAACCCCCCAGTACTCATGCCAGCTACTACAGAACCTCCCAATACATGCACCAGCTACTACACAACTTCCTAATACACACGACAGCTGCTGCAGAACCTTCCAATACATGCACCAGCTGCTGCAGAACCTCTCAATACATGCGGCAGCTGCTGCAGAACCTCTCAATACATGCGGCAGCTGCTGCAGAACCTCCCAATAAACGGGCCAGCCACGGCAGAAACCCCCAATACATGGGCCAGCTACTACAGAACCTCCCAATACACGCGCCAGCTATAACAGAACCTCCCAATACACACGCCAGCTATAACAGAACCTCCCAATACACGTGCCAGCTGCTGCAGAACCTCCCAATTCACATGCCAACAACTGCAGAACATCCCAATACATGTGGCAGCTGCTGCAGAACCTCCCAATACACACGCCAACTGCTGCAGAACATCCCAATACATGCGCCAGCTGCTGCAGAACCTCCCAATACTCATGCCAACAGCTGCAGAACATTATAATACACATTTATTACAGTGTCTGCGCCAGTTTTCTGGTGGCTTTGCTCTGGATAGAACATCTTTGGAGCTTGTACGTGTATTTATAATGTGTCTGCACCAGTTTTGTTTTTGGATGCTCTGTGTCCCACAAGACAGAAAAATCTGCACCTAAAGGGACTGTTACTGCTTAGTCGTACCATTCGCCACATTTATTTCTGACGGGAACCACAATTTTGTCTTGGGTGCTAGCTATTACCTATCTCAGCTGCTGCACATTAATGTAAAAATGCAGAGGTGGGGGAAGATATGTGGGGATGATGCAGAGGGGTCTGTATGTGTTTTAGGGAGCTTCATAGCTGCTCCTGCACACAGGATACTATGTGGTTAAGGCACAGTGTGACAGAAAACACTGGGGTGGAGGGAGGACTTATCTCTGGCTGATTCTCAGTGGGGCTGCTGACACCTTCTCCTCTGGTGCTGGACGTTCTGAGTCCCTTCTCCTCTGCATGAGGCCAAGTCTCCCACGCTGCTGACATACAGCGCTTGGATTGGCTGCAGGCAGACAGTCTCCACCCCTCCCTCTCTCCCACACATAGGAGGCTGCTGCAAGGATGGAGAATAAACCCCTCGTACCCCTGCAGTGCTCTGACTATTACATCCAGGGGCATAACTACAGCCTGTGGCACAACAGGGGCCCCATACATATGGCTGAATATGGGCCCCTGTTCTGGGCAGGCACCGTAGCAGTTGCTATGGCTGTAGTACCCCTGGATAAGAGCCCTGGCTGCGATCCATCAAAAGAGGCTTGCGAGCCATAGGTTCCCAACCCCTGATATAGAGGTAGAAATTAATAGCACTGTGTCAATGTTTACAGATGACACCAACCAGTGTAGTGTAATACAGTCTATGGAGGATGTTCATAGGCTACAGGGTGACTTCAACAAACTGAGTGTTTGGCCAACCACTTGGCAAATGAGGTTCAATGTGGATAAATGTAAGGATATGCATCTGGGGGCTAATAATCCAAAGGTAACATATGTCCTTGGGGGAGTAAATCTGAGAAAGTCCCTCATTGAGAAGGACCTGGGTGTAGATTAAATAACAGCATGCAATGTCAATCAGCTGCCTCTAAAGCCTGCAAGATCTTGTCATGTATCAAAAGTGGTATGGACTCTTGGGATAGGGATGTTATTACCACTGTACAAGGCATTGGTCCAGCCTCACCTGGAATATGCTGTCCAGTTCTGGGCACCGGTCCATAAAAAGGATGCCCTGGAGCTGGAGAGGGTTCAACTAAGAGCCACAAAAATGATAAGGGGTATGGAGGGTCTCAGTTATGAGGAAAGATTGAAACAACAAGTTTTATTTAGTCAAGAATAGGGAAAACTAAGAGGGGACATGATTAGTTTATATAAATACATAAATTAATCACCAAAGGCGACAGGGCTTTTTTACTATGGAATAACTTGCCTCAAGCGCTGGTCACAGTAGGAATAGCAGAGAGCTTCAAGAAGGGTCTAGATGCCTTTTTATATCTAAATAACATTGACGGTTATATTACATAGAATTGTTTCCCAGTACATCCCTTCCTCATCCAATCCCGGTCCCTTACTAGGTTGAACTTTATGGACGTGCGTCTTTTTTCAGCCGTATAAACTATGATACTATTATGATAGGACCAGTACTTTGGCACAAACCCATTGAAATACAATAGTGTGAAAAGAAGCAATAGAAAAAAAAATCACAAACCCTTCCTCACACTGTGGTTAATGGTGTTCTTGGTGTTCAGCTACTGTTGAATTTGTGAATTTCAAGTTTAATTTCAGAGGAAGAAAAATTGTGGGGGATTTGTTTCGAGCCAGGCGCCAAATGATGTGTACACAAAAGTGGGGGAGGGGAGTGTTGGGTTGGAGTTGCAGCGTCGGACCCCGGAGCTGGAATATGGATCCAGATAAAATGTATGAGGAAAGGGAGAAAAGACGGGGTCGAATAGTGAGACGCGCTACATCCAAAATGGTATTAATATTTTTATTGGGAAGTAGGACTACGCGTTTCAACACCGTAACGGCGTCTTCATCAGGTCAAACACTGCAGGGGTTCCTGCTGGTTCTGTGGCAGAATCTGAGCTGCCTGGGTGTTCAAACCGCGGTGTTTCAGTGCAGCAGAAAGAAGGCTGCGTGCTGTCACTGGCGCGGGATGAACAGCGTGGTCCTACTTCCCAATAAAAATATTAATACCATTTTGGATGTAGCGCGTCTCACTATTCTACCCTGTCTTTTCTCCCTTTCCTCGTACAAGTTTAATTTCAGTTACTGCAGAATTTGTATATTTCAAGTTAAATTCCAGCCACACTCATTTGACACCTATGAGCTCCTCTGCTTTGAGGAAAAATCCTCCTCATCCTCCCTCACTTCCTTCTCCAAAAAAAGTCCCCTAGCTGGACAGTGGAGTACCTGATCACTGGTCCAACAACCCCCACTGCGAGCCACCATTAAATCGCCTGAAAAGCTACACCACCAACATGGCCTGAAAAGCTTGAAGCATGGTGATGGTAGCGCTGACCATAGTGGTGGCATATTGGAAGCAGTGTAGATGTGAACAAATGTCCCTCATGGCAGCCCAGCTGTTGGTGGTGAAGTGATGTTGGGCACTACTTCTACTCAGCCAGGCATTCTGGAGCTGGAATTACCAATTGCTGATGCTGCTCAGCTACCCTTTCCAGCATTTTAAAAACCCTGCAGTACCATATAAGGATAGAGGTGAATTAACAATGGCATTGCAATGTAGTACTGTATGATACAAATAGGTCCAAGAGTGATAGTGTGAGTTAACACTTTTGTAAATACTTATAAAATGGTAGTTTGAAGTAATAGTGACACAAATAGGTGATGCTGGAACTGTAGATTAGACTGAGACAGCGTTTTTAAGATTTTGCTGAATGATGACTGAACTGCAAACTATACTGAGATTGTACCTTAAAGATATTGCTGGATGATGCTGGAAACACAAACTATACTGGAAGAGTATCTTTAACATTTAGCTGGAACTGCAATCTATACTATGACAGCACCTTAAAGATTTTAATGTAACTGCAAAATACTGTGACAGCGCCTTTAACATTTCGACTGAACTACAAACTATACTGAGATTGCACTCTCAAGTCTTTTACATTACCATTTTTTTATATTGTGCATGTTGTTTATATGGTATTGTTTGAACATTTATGTACGTAACATGTTGATCACACTTAACCTAACCTCTTAATGCTCTGCACCGTTCAAGTACAGCAGAGCTGTTAAGCAAGTATGAAAGGACTCACTGGGTAAGCTCTCTTCATACAGAAGTGGGGTTTGCTGCATATTGCAGCACATACCCACTGCTATTACTAATCACACGTATTAACCCTTTGATTGCCCCCAGCAGCAATAAAAAGGTGGCAGCCATCTTTGTTGAGATTACTGCTGTCAATGATGTAATCGGGGCAGCAATCCCCGACGGTGAACCCCATAAAAATGAAAATAGTGCCTTAATGCCCAAATCGCCACTTCTACACCATTTTACATCATATATAAAATGTCATAAAAAGTCATCAAAATGTCACACAGTCCTAAAAATGGTAGCAATGACTACTTAAACAGCTCCGTAAATGCAGTATGAAAAAGTTATTAGTATGAGAAGATGGTGAAACTAATTTTTTTTTCGTACACATTGGGGCACATGAAAGTGCATTGTCCGGTGATAATGCACTTCTCCACTCAGGTTCACCTTCTTCTTCCCGGTGTATGTAAGTGCATTGTCTTGCAACACAAATTGAATGTTAAATCCTGCGCTCAGTCCAAATCTGTCGGATCGTCCGATGGCCTGTCCCCCGATTTATGTTACATGAAAGCTATCGCAGCTTCGCCAAAATCAGATTGCGTGCAACAAAATCCCCTGCTTAATACCTATCACAGCCTTGAAATCCCCGAAAATGTCGGAAAATCCGACAAAAGTGCAGCTGTGGACCCTTTGTTATCAAGCCCCATTGTATTAATTTGAGATGGGCGAATCGATTCTAACGAATCAAAATTTGGTTAGAATTTCAGGAAAACTTTGAATCCGAAGTTTACGGTGATTGCTGGGAACAAAGTTTTTTTTCCCCCTTCTTTATTACCAAGACCTGTAAGCCAATCAGCGACCGGCAAGCTTAAATGATGTCACAGCCCTATAATTTCCAATTACAGCATTTCACACTGCATGTGCTGTTGCTAGCATCTAGCCGTTTGTACTGTACTGTGCTGTAGCGATTAATGCTCCAATCCCAGGGTGTCCATTTTGGGGGATTTGTATATCCCAAATAGCAGTTCTTTTTTGTTGCTGAAGTGAATAGGAAGAAATCTTTGTAAAATCCACATACATTCTGTAGTGATTTATGCTTCAATCCCAGGGTGTCCATTTTGGAGAATCTGTATGCCACAAATAGCAGTTCTTTTCTTGTTGCTGAAGTGAATAGGAAGAAATCCAGCTGCTGTCTTTGTGTGCCATTGTCCATCCTCTGTCAGGTCTGACCAGGGGATTCCAGGCAGTGATCACTCACGTACTACTGCCACGGCTGCTGTGGGGAGATGGGCAGAGGTGCAGTAGCAGCTCCATCAGCAGCAGCTTAAGTCTGGATTCCTTAATGAGCAACTTCCTTCACCTGCCTAGTGAGGAGGGTAGCCGCCAGCAGCAGCAGGATATAGAGCAGACCCTGCACCAGCAGGTGGTGGCCTACTTGGACAGCACTTTACCACCCCAGGTAGAGGATCCCCTGGACTACTGGGCAGCCAAACTTGATGAGTGGCCGCAACGTGTGGAGTTTGCAGTAGAGAAGCTGCCCTGCCCGGCCAGTAGCGTGGCATCAAAGTGGGTGTTCAGTGCGGTGGGGGCCATCGTTACCCCAAGGAAAATTTGCTTGTCCACCCGTAATGTGGAGACCGTCATTGTGCCACACTGTGGCCTACCATTTTGCTGCCACCTAAAGAATTTGTCATCATGCCACTCTCTGACCTCATGTTGCTGCTGCCATCTCCACTCCGTCATTGTGCCACTTTCTGACCTTCTGCTGCTGCTGCCACCTCCACATTCTGCCACTCTTTGGCTTACCATGTTGATGCCACCTCCACAGTATGTCATTGTGCCACTTTGTGGCCTACCATATTTCTGCCAGCTCCATAATTTGTCATTGTGCAAATCTGCGGCCTACTCATGCTGCTAACCACTGACCGCTGTCTCCCTGGAACACACTGTGATTTCTATAACGCTGTTTTCACCCTCTACCACTCTATGGCGTTGCCATTATGTTTGGTTTTCCCCTTCATTTCATCTGTCAGAAGGAATTAAAAGCCTCAGGATTGATAGCCGGAAGCAGGAGTGGATACAGAACACAGAGGACATGCAAAATCCTATTTACTGGTCATCTCTGTTTTTGGCTTTAGCAATACTGATAGATTAATGACCAATTGAAAGCGGACACTGACAGATGAAAAGAAGGGCAATATGAACAGTGACGGTCAGGGCAAAATTACTGCTGTTTAACAGAACAGGTTCTGTTGTAATCTATGGAATCATCTGATGTCAGTGTAAAAAGAGTGCATTCTTTGATGTTATAGTGGGATCTTGGCCCTCAGCTCAGTCTTTCGAGCTGGCACAGATGTTACTTTGTCAGGCTCAGTTCCAGCTTCATAACTAAACTGATTGGACTTTATTTGGAAACGCACAAACCCGTCTAAAAATACCTCAAAGCTCGGAGGTGGGTGCATCATCATGCTATGGGGTTGTTTTTCAGCTGCAGGGACAGGAAAACTGGTTGCAATGGAAATAAAGATGAACATGGCTTAATACACAGATATCCTAGATGAGAACCTCTTCCAAAGTGCTCTGCACCTCTAGAAGACAATGATCCTAAGCACACAGCTAAAACAACAGCAGTGGTTTCAGAACAACTCAGTGACCATTATTGACCAGCCCAGGTATATCCCTGACCTTTACCCAATTGAGCATCTCTGGAGAGGCTTGAAAATAGCTGTCAACCAACACTCACCAAGATAGTGGAGAGGATCTGCAAGGAAGAATCGCATTGTCCGAGTACCCCAAAATCCAATTGTGAAAAACTTGTTGCATCATTCCCAAGAAGACTCATGGCTTTACTAGCTCAAAAGTTGCTTCAACTCAGTACAGAGTAAAGGGTCTGAACACTTATGACAATGTGATATTTTAGGTTTTTTGTTTAGCATTACTATCTACATTTCAGATTTTTTTTCTGTCAACGTAAGGTGTGGAGTGTACACTAATGAGCATCAAAAGAACTTTTTTGATCTTACCAATTGGCTGCAAAAAAAAAAAAAAAGTGAAAAAGTTAAAGGGGTCTCAATGCTTTCAGTACCCACTGTTTATCTTTTTTGGCATTCTTCATATATGTACCTTGCAATATAGTGGACTAACTAAGTGAATTGTTGCAGCAGGCACTTGCTGGTTTTATCTTGCCAGATAAATCTTGACCAACCGAGGGGTTTGTTAGGTGGACAGGCCCCTTCCTTCTAACTTTAGTAGTGTACATTTTAAATACTTTTAGAATTTGCTGTTGACCAATGTTTGACCTTTGATACTGATCTTCGGAATATAAAGTTTCACCTTCCGTCACGGCAGTGCCTTGCCTTATAATTTATTCACTCCCCCTCACTCTTCCAGTCCTGCCTGGTCCCACTTGGTCCTATCCATTCAGATTTCAGAGAGCCTGTAACGTCAGGGAACTGGAAGATGGAACTGGAAGAGTGATGGGGAGCGAATAAATTACAAGCTGAGGCACTCTGAGGCAATACAGTGACGTAAGCTAGAGAGCTCCAGACTAATTGACATTAATTTAGTCTAACTCTTTTTCCCAACTTCTAAATGAATGAAACTTAAAAATCATGTATTGTGAAAGAACAGGGTATAATAGGGACATAGGACCTTAGTAAAGTTCGAAAAGTTGTGTGTACCCTCACATACGCAGCTGTTTTTGACCAAGTCTGCTTGCAATAAATTATGTATATCTAAATATGTCATTGAAGATAATAACCACTGCTTTGGAGAAGTCATATTCTAACAAGCTTATTTTATGTCTGAAATTCCCTAAAATGTGTATTTTACCATTTGGAAGTTTCTACTCTGTATTTAGCATGGTGGAATTATGACTTGCTGTCATAAGACTCGTGTACCAGGTTAATTTATGTTTATTCTACTCTAATAATCAAACCAGACTGACCTCTGGGGACACGGAAGAGCCAGCAAACATCCTTTCATGACAAAGTAGCTTTCCTCTACCTACTGGAGTGGATCTGAACCTGGGGCTCACACTGCTCTACAGTGATAAGAAATCAACTCCAGGGTGGAGAATGATAAAGCACTGCAGACGCATGAAGCCACAAGGGGTCCAAAACAAAGACATGCATAGCAGCTTTGCATTACCATATACATTTGCATGTGTTGGGTTGTTAAAACCCTAGGACATAATAAAACATTTATATCTTCTTCATACAAAAATTATCTTTCCAATTATTATGGCTATGATTCGCTGTCTCTGACCATATTATTATGCAGTACATAAGTATGTTGTATATCTTATGTTGGTCTTGCTGGATATTGTAACTAAAGGTGTTTATATGAAATAATTGGGAGAGAAAAATGTGGCAAATAAAGTAAAGTATATCTGAAAAACATTTCATTTAGTGTAACATTTAAATTCATAACACATGGGGCCAGATTTTATAAGGACTTGTATGCCTGAAACAGGCTCAATTACAGGCACATGGCAAGGAATTGCACCTTTTTCCCCCAATGTGTGATGATGGGCGCAACTGGTCATACTGTAGCCTGTGCCGGTTGTGCCACAATTCTATGCCGGTTCAGACCTTGCATAGAACTGCTCTCCCAGTACAGATCATGGTCCGTTACAGATTTTTCTACAACAGCAATGTGTGCCTTGTAAAGGGTCCTGGATATCATAGTGGGTTGGGGTGACAATCTTGTCCAATAAGTTGGCACTTATTAAAGGGTTGCTCAGGACTTGAAAAACATGTCTGCTTTATTCAATTCAGACGTACAGGACTTGCGTGTGGTATTGCAGTGTAACTCCTATTATTTCAATAGAGATGAGCTGCAATACCAGACCACATGGACAGTTGACATACTGTTCATATTAAAAAGAAGCCACATTTTTGTTAGCCTCTACAGCCTCATTCAAAATAAATTATTGCAGCAAACCAGGCAGAAAACCATGTTCCAAAAACATGTTGAATTGTGGGGGAATCTTTGTCTCGTGGTAGCAACATTTTTTTTGCTTTCGGGAAAGTGAGGGTCTGAGAAGGATATATTCATTAAAACAATGTCCTTCTTTGAGATCTCACACTTTATCTGAAACCTATATGACGGTAAATCAACCTCTGCAGAAAAAACAAAGGACCTTAAAGTCGGGTGGCATATGTGATTTACGTATCGCCAATTTTTAAGGCACTATTAAAATTAAATCATCATCAGATGTTGATAACAACTTATCCAATGCACACAAGCAAAGAAATCACAGCATATATTGAATATTATTTAAGTGTAATAAAAGAAATGAGACAAGGAAAAAGAATTAAACTTATGAAGAGATGTGCAAATAAAACAACTGAAATCTATCAATAATCAGAAGGCATTCCTGCTACTTAGTGAAATATATCAGCTGGTTCAACTGATGGCATATGAAGAGGTGTCTCATTACCAAGGTGTCACACAGGAAACCTCTCACGCTGGGCAAAACCATTGAGCTGTCGGAAGACCTTCACAACCTCATTATTGCAAAACATAGTGAGGGCAGTGGTTACAGAAACATTTCTTCACTACTGAAGGTTCTAGTGAGCAGTGTTGGGGTCCAAATACTGAAGTGGAAAGAACATCATTTCACAATAAACCTGCCATAACATGCACCATGTTTGTAGATACAAAGGAATTATCCCCCCCAAAACACATACCAAACAGTGATGTGTGGGACGGTCCTTAAGCATAAGGCACCGGCAACCATCATTTAATTTTAGGAAGGATGAAAGGATAAATGATAAAGGATAAATTTGCTGAAATCTAGTAAAAAACAGGCCATTTAAAGAAAATGAAACCAAACACACAAAGAAACTCTCAATTAGCATGAACATAAAGAAAATGGGGAAAAAAACTAATTCAGCTCACCTCCCTTTGACTGATGGTATAGCGGCTGATGCATGGAGAGCTGTGATATACAAACATGAAAATAATGTAGGCACTCCAGCATCCAGAATTGAAAGCAGTATTTGTAAAAAAATACACTTTTATTAAATACAACAAAATATGCTCATGAAAACACACCATAATGTCATAAAAAATAAAGCTGCTAGAATGGCCCAGCCAATCACCTGACCCGAGTCCATTAGAAAATCTATGAAAATAACTAATCTCAGAGTTCACACACAGTGCCCGAAGAACTTTCTGGGTTTGAAGAGTATTTGTGTGGAAGAATAGGCCAAAATAACACCTAAGCAATGTATGCTCAGATAAATAAGAATTTAGTTAAACAGATACAAATTGGTCTGAAGTGCGTGCTTCAGGTACGCCCTCCACCATGCCGACATTATTCCTCTCCTTGGCTTGAGATTTTGCCCCTGCGCAGTCTAAACCTCAATTTGACGGCTATATGGTTGCATTTCTGTAACCCTTAGACATGTCTGGGTCCAGGTCCCTAGCTGTGCTGGCAGCACAGGTAATAGGTATCCAGGTCTGTAGAGTCTGTGTCGTGTAAATACGGATGGACTCCGTCTGTGTCGTGTAAATATCGAATAAATTGGTAACATTAGTTCAATGCAGTATGTGCGGAATTATTTTAATTAGATTTTGGAAAATAATTAAATGTCCTTTAAATGTTTGTTCTATTTCTGATCTAAGCCAGGATTGAGAAACCTTTATTGGTCCAAGGGCCGCATTTTAATACTGGTCAACTTTAAGGGGCCGCATCAGTAACCAGCTCCCAAGATGCAGCAACAACCACAACACAGCCACAGTACAGCAATAGATGCCACCCCAGTAGCCAAAGACTGCATTCAGTACAGACCTCAGAGAATGTAATAATAATAATGGAGACCCCAAACCTGACAAATTATACTGGAGACACCACAGCGTACAAAAAAAATACCTTTTTTATCTCCTCCATTTACTATACTCCTAGCTCTTTCCTCTATGTTCTGCTCTATGTCCAGTGTTGGTTATATTTGCTGGTGTCAGGACCCAGAGCAGAGCTGTGCCAGGAGCAGGAGAGGACCTGGCAACAGTACAGTAAGCTGTTAAGTACTTGCCACCCTGGGTCTTGACGCCAGTGCATACCACCTGCGTAAGGAGTCAGGACACAGAGCGGTGTGGACTTTTCAACTGCACAATTCCTGGCCTCCTGCACTAATGAACATTTCCATCAGTTTTGGAAACACTCATTGGACTTTAATTGTCAGTGGGGTGCTGGCTGCAGTTCAAGGCTTGATCGGCCACTTGTGACCAATTGACAACCAGTTGTGCAATACACTTTAAGGCTTTCAGTCAAGATGAATGTGTGCTGCACTTTATGTACATGCTCAGTAGTGAAGCTCCTCTACTACAGATCAGAGAAAAAAGGCACTGGGAAGAAATACACTTAGCTTAGAAGTGCTCAAGAAAACCGTACTGTGGAGTCAGAGGCAACGACCATTTATCTGGAGTTGAAGTTGGAATTATTAGATTAGAAATTTGATTATTAGTTAGAGTTATGTAGTTGTGAAGTTTCTAAAATATGCCATACAAAAGAAGTGCTTCCACTATTCTGAGCACTACAGCAGTTTCTGACCCCAAGTGAGGTAAATACATCTATATTAGAAATAACTTACAAGTTGCTTACCACCTTCCAACTCATACACAAGCAAAAATAGTTAATAGTTTAGTTAATAGATTTTCCAAACATACCTCTCCTGTTTGCAAGTTACATTTTCATCACAGCAGATTAAAGCTGTCCCAGCTGGTGTATTTTTGTTACAAGGAATGTCATTTATTGTACAAAGAGGTGGTGTTGCTTGGTGCTGGAGAGCTTTAAAAAAAGATGTAAGAGCAGGCATGACCGTGGACTTGATGCAAAGAGAAGATCATTTCCATAAATATAAAAATTGTATTTTCTCTAAAATAACAGACCACAAGAAGCATGGAACATATGCCTAGAAAGCATAAAAAAGTGCCAACAGACAATTTCATTTGTGAGCGAGTTCCTTCAACAAACTGTGTACGGCACTATTAGCCAATTCTATGTAACACCTGTGGGGTTAACATCCTCAACACCGAGGTCCTTTTTCATTTTTTGGGTTTTCCATTTTCTCACTCCCCAACTTCAAAAATGCCAAAATTTTATTTTTCCATCTACAGAGCTGTCTCAGGGCTTGTTTTCTGTGTAACAAATTGCATTTCATAGTGACGGTATTTAAATATTCAAGCCAACTACTGGGAAGCAGGAAAAATTCCGTAAAATTGGTGAAAAATGCATTTGCGCCATTTTCTTGTGGGCTTGATTTTACGAATTTGCCCCAAATGACATGTCTACTTTATTCTTTAGGTCGTTACAATCATGGGGACACCAAATATGTATAGGTTTTATAATGTTTTTATACATTCACAAAAATGAAAACCACCTGTACAAAATAGAAAAAGTGAATTAGTCTCACCGGTAATTCTGTTTCCATAAGTCCACCATGACGGCACCCGGAGGTTGCACCTTGACCTTTGGTAGGGACAGGAAGTTGCGAAAGATATAAGGCCCCTCCTCTGCCGCTGTTCCCCAGTGTCTTCCAAATAACCACCGGGGTTCCAGTAGAGAGCTAGAAGATATTAGCCAGACATCATTAATAACACAGGGCAGGGTAAATATAGCCGTCATGGTGGACTTATGGAAACAGAATTACCGGTGAGACTAATTCACTTTTTCCATTACGTCCCCCATGACGGCACCTGGAGACTTACCAGATAAATAGATTAGGGAGGGACCACAGCCTGGAGAACTTTCCGTCCAAAACTCAAATCATGGCTAGAAGGTAGATCCAGGCGGTAATGTTTTGGGAATGTCGATGTACTTGACCACGTAGCTGCCTTGCAGATCTGGGAGATGGATGCTCCCCGTTTCTCTGCCCAGGAAGTAGCCATAGCTCTGGTAGAGTGGGCTGTTATGTTTTTTGAGAGACTCACATCTTGTAGCTGGTAGGATTTAGAGATGGTCTGTTTTATCCACCTAGCGATGGTGGAACTTGATGATTTCTCTCCTTTATTTTTTCCCCCAAACTGAATAAAAAGGTTTCTGCATTTTCTGAAGGATTTGGTTCTGTCTAGATAGATTATGACAGCTCTTCTGACATCAAGGGTATGCCAGAGTGCTTCCTTCTCATTCTTTGGGTTGTTACAGAAAGATGGTAAAACGATTTCCTGACTTCTATGGAAGTCTGAGACTACTTTTGGGAGGAAAGACGTATCTAATTTTAGTACTATCTTGTCTTCCGAGATGATCAGGAAGGGTTCCTTGGAGGATAGGGCCTGCAGTTCTCCAATTCTCCTGGCGGATGTTATGGCCACAAGGAAGGAGGTTTTGAGAGATAGGTCTTTCAGGCTGCATTCCGAGAGTGGTTCGAACGGAGGCTTCATAAGGGAGTCTAGGACTAGTGATAAGTCCCATTTTGGTATATCTGATCGGATTGTAGGTCGCAGTCTTAAGACTGCTTTCATGAACATCTTCACCCACTTGTGCTCTGCTAATGGGAAGTCAAAACAGGCGCTTAAGGCCGAAATTTGGACCTTAAGGGTGTTAGGTCTTAACCCTTTAGAAAACCCATCGTGTAAAAAATCCAGAATTTTAATGATATCCGGTTTGCCCGGAATCGGGGAAAGGTCCCCGCACCAGGATATATACTTTTTCCAGATCTTGTAGTATATTTTGTTGGTGATTGGTTTCCTGCTTGCTATTAGGGTCTGTATGACCTGGTGAGAAATTCCCTTAGCTAGGAGCAATTCCCTTTCAGGAGCCAGGCCGCCAGGTTCAGAAACTTCGGGTTTGGGTAAAGAAGAGAGCCCTGGTGTAGCAGGTCCCTTCTGTAGGGAAGGAAGATGGGTCCTGAGATTGCTAGTTTTAAGAGAAGTGGGAACCAAGGTTTCTTCGGCCAGAATGGTGCTACTAGGATCACTGTTGTCCGACTCGATAGAATTTTTTGTAAGGTTCTGGAGATTAGGGGAAATGGAGGAAAAGCATATGCTAGATTTGTCCCCCATGATTGGCTTAGGGCATCCAGTCCCAGAGGGTTGTCCTTGGGTGAGATGGAAAAAAATACCTCTGTTTGAGTATTCTTTTTTGAGGCAAACAGATCTACCGACGGAGAGCCCCATTTCTGGGTTAGAGAAAGAAAAACTTCCCTGTTCAGGGACCATTCGTGTGGGTCCATCTTTTCTCTGCTCAAGAAGTCCGCTGACTGATTCTCTGACCCTTTTAGGAATACCGCTGTTAAGGAATCTAGGTGATTTTCTGCCCAGGAGAAGATCTTCTTGGTGACCTCCATCAGGTCCGAGGATCTTGTGCCCCCTTGACGACGTAGATAGGCCACAGTGGTCACATTGTCTGACAGGATCCTGATATTCTTTACCTGGGTTTTGGGTAGCCTTTTTAGTGTTTCCCATACTGCCGATAATTCCCTTAGGTTTGAGGATTGTCTTCTCATCCAAGGGGACCATGACCCCTGAAGGTAACGGTCTGGAAGAACGGCTCCCCATCCTGAGGAACTGGCGTCTGTTTGGATGATCAGGACTGGAGTCGGATTCCATGGTATTCCCTTTTCTAGATGCTGTTGGTATTTCCACCAGTTTAGAGAATTTTTGACTTCCAGGGGAATGACCTTCTTGAAGTCTAAATGATCCAAGTTCTTGTCCCAAATTTTTAATGTCCACGCCTGTAGTGTTCTTACATGGAACTGGCTCCATGATACACAATTTATGCAAGCTGTTAGGAGACCTAGCAGTCTCATGGCTGAACGGACGCTGCATGATTTTTTCCCCTGGAATTTGTCTATGAAGAAGGTAAGGGATTCTCTCTTGTCTTGTGGAAGAAAAGAAGCTTGGCGTCTGGAATCTAACATTACTCCTAAAAATCTTGTCTCCCTCTGGGGGTCTAGATGGGACTTCTGGAAATTTATAATCCAGCCCAGATTCTGCAGGGTTCGTATTGTCCGATCTCTGAGATTGAGAAGAGTCGGGGTCGAGTCTGCCACTATGAGGAGGTCGTCCAGATATGGAATAATTGAGATTCCTTCTTTCCTCAAGAATGCCGTCACTTCTGCCATGACCTTTGTGAAGGTCCTGGGGGCTGATGAAATTCCGAAGGGCAAGGCTCTGAATTGGAAGTGGCAGACCTTCCCTTGAGGTGATTCCACTGCGAATCTTAGGAATTTCTGATGATTCTTGTGTATGGGGACATGATAGTAGGCGTCCTTTAGGTCGATGGTGCACATTTGTGCGCCTGGAGGAATTAGTGGGGTGGCTGTCCTTACTGATTCCATCTTGAAATATTTGTATTTTATGTTCTTGTTTAGCCGCCTGAGGTTTATAATAAGTCGAAGGGTCCCATTTGGCTTTTTCACAAGAAATAAGGGGGAGTAGAAGCCCTTCTTTTCTTCTTCTTTGGGAACTGTAACAATTACCTTCATTGTTAACAATTCTTGAAGATTCTTCCATAGCTGTATTGTCATTCTCCGAGATGTTAGGTTGGAGACAAGAAATTTTTGTTGTGGAGGGGAGCTGAATTCTATCTGGTAACCTGATTTGATGATACTCAGGATCCACTTGTTTGATGTGATCGTTTCCCATCTGTGGAAAAAGAAAAGAAGACGCCCCCCTACCTGGTAGTCACTGTTTTTTTGATTGATGTGGAAGGTTGGAGAATAGATATCCTCGGCCTCTTCCACCTTTGTTGAAGGACCAGCGGCCCTGTTTTCCTCTGCCTCTGGAGTCTTTAGGATCCTTGGGATTCCGAAAGGAATAGTTTTTCTGGGGTTTCTTAATTTCCGGAAAACCTTTCTTTTTATCAGAGGCTTTTTCCAGAAGAGTATCCAGTTCAGCGCCGAACATGAAGTCTCCTGTGAATGGGATGTTGCAGAGCTTTGTCTTGGATTTTACATCCCCTCCCCACTGTCTAAGCCAAATAGCCCTACGGACTGAATTAGATAGAGCCCCTTCTTTTGCTGACAGTCTGATGTTTTCAGCTGAAGCATCAGCAAGAAAACCTGTCGCTGAACGCAGCAGCGGTATTGTTTGTAGAAGGAGATCCTTGTCCGCATCTGTTTTAAGGTGGTCTTCCAATTCTCCTAACCAAAAGAACAGAGTTCTCGCTACCGAGGTAGCAGCTATGTTAGACTTGAGGCTGAGCATGGAAGATTCCCAAACTCTACGGAGTAGGGCATCAGCCTTTCTGTCCATGGGGTCTCTTAGTTGGGAAGAGTCCTCAAATGGTAGGTCCGTTTTTTTCACCACCTTAGACACTTGGATGTCTACCTTGGGGGGGCTGTCCCAGGTTTCTGTCTCTTTGGGGTCAAAGAGTAACCTGTTCCTGAACTCTTTAGTGATGTTTGCCCGCCCCTCAGGATTCTTCCATTCCTCTTGGACAATATCTTTTAGGGTCTGATTTATGGGGAAAACCCTTTTCCTTTTGGATTTTAACCCTCCAAACAATTCGTCTTGGATGGATTTTGGCTCTACCACCTCTTCCACGTTAAGCGTATTACGTACAGCTTTAAGGAGGTTATCCAGTTCCTCATTAGAAAAGAGGTATTTTGAGGTTCCTTTATCCTCGGACACCGAGGAGACATCATCAAGCGAGTCCTTCCAAGAATAGGTAGGAGCCGCAGAGTATTTATCATAGTCCGAATCAGTATCCTGGGATCTAAGTTTTTTAGGAGCTGGCTCTTGATATAAATCCGGATCCTGGACAAGTTCAGGTTCGGGATTTGGCTCAGGACCCAGTCCCGGTACCGGTCGGTTTAAATTGGTAAACATCATAAGAGAGGATTGGAATTCCTCCCGCATGGCCGCTTTAAGCTCATTTAACATTGACTCCTTTTCCTGTTGTAGGGCCCTGGCTAGGCATTCAGAGCATAGTGATTTTGGATACAATTCTGATAATCTTATGTTACAGGAAAGACATCTTTTTGATTTAGTAACACATTTTCCTTTTTTGGGGTCTTTGTCTTTCTTCTCCTTGTCCTTAGGTCTAGAAGAGTCGTCCTAGGACAAGGAGACAGACTATATTAGAATCTAAACAATAATGCACACCAAATTTTTATCCCCTTTAAGCCAAGTTTTTTGGTTGTACTCACGGTACCCGGGACAATGGGGGAAGAACCAAGGTCGTCCGCCATAGTAAAGGATATTTTCCACAGCTTCAGTAGTGAACTCGTTGGTGGTATAGAGGCTGACACAAAGCAGGAAGCACTTTTAAACTTCCCGCCACCTTCTAAGCCAATCAGATGGCTTCTTTAAGAGTCACGTGACCCAACCCGGAAGTCGGGCGTACTGCGCATGCGCGAATCGGCCGGCGATACACGGCCGTCGCGTAGTACGCACCGGCGTACAGGAGGCAGTAGCTGTGGGAGGTAGCGCCCGGAAGCCGGGGGGCACCTCATCCAGGGTCCGGAGACCCATGCTCCCCTCGGCTTCAGCTCCAGGCCGCAGGAGGAGGGGAGCCAGGACACGTCCCGCAAGACGTCCAGCCAGGAAGGGAGGTACAGCCCCCGCTCGCGGCCCGTCCTGGGGGGTTTCTAATTTCATCCCTCCCCCCCCCCCCAAGGGGAGAGACGAGGTCTCGCAACCCTGACCCTTGGTAGGGACAGGAATACACTGGGGAACAGCGGCAGAGGAGGGGCCTTATATCTTTCGCAACTTCCTGTCCCTACCAAAGGTCAAGGTGCAACCTCCGGGTGCCGTCATGGGGGACGTAATGGAAATTCTTTATTTTGCCATCTTTGGGAGCTAATAACTTTTTCATACTTCGGGGTACGTAACTGTGGGTGGTGTCATTTTTTGCGACTTTTGATGATGTTTTCAATGCTACCATTTTGAGGACCGTACAGCCTTCTGATCAGTTTTTATTGAATTTTCGACTTTAGGCATTATTTTCCATTACAGGGTTAAACATATTTTAAATGACTTTTTGAGATGCGGTGATACCTTACAACATGTTATTTACTGTTTATTTATATCAGTTCTAGGGAAAGGGGGTGATTTGATTATGTTTTTTTATTAGGGGAGCAACGATGGAAGCCAACATGGCGTCTCTAAACACCTGTGAGCCCCGATCGCGGGTGTTATCCTGTCGATCGCCACCTGCAAAGCTGCCAGTGTCTTGGGTAAATAAACAGTAAAAATCATAATTTTTTTCCCGCTTCCCAGTACATGGTATGGAATATTAAATACCGTCACTATGAAGTGCAATTTGTTATGCAGAAAATAAGCCATCACAGAGCTCTTTACGTGTAAAATTTAAAAAAAATTAATAGATTTTTGAAGGTGGGGAGTGAAAAATGGAAATGAAAAAACAAAAAAAAAAATAAACCTCTCTGAGTTAGAGTCAAGGGGACATTAAAGCTTCCCCTAAAGAGAACAGGGAAATATACACCCTGTATATTATATTTTTACATTTCTGGACACATTATTTCAACCATTATTATTTTTGAAGCTACACAAGCAACTAATGGCCGCAGCTACTGGTCATGTAGGCTGCATGCTGCATAGCTCCTTGAGCAACAGATGGGTTTAATAAAATACTGCTCATGGTCAAGCCTGGCAAATTATCCAAAGAATATTGCTAGTGATTAATCATGCTCTTTACATTGGTCAAGCCACTTAACCCTTTGATTATTTTTTTTTAAATCATGAAACATGACAAATCATGCAATAGTTTTTGCCATCTGCTTATCTGAGGACCTGTTCATATGAAGTTAATAAAAAATACATCCATGGCATAATTGGATCAAGGACATGATAAAAAAAACTCATTAGAAGGAAATCTAAGAGTCATTTTGACTGCATCAAGCATACACACAGCTCTTAAGGAGGACTAAAATATGTACTTAACTTTATGTAAACTAAGCCTTCTTGGCTGTGGATGTTACACGCCCACAAAGCTCTTGTAAGTTAAAAAAAGTAAGTTTTAACTTAAGAAAATCTACCATCAAAATCAATAATGATAAACCAGGGACACTTAATTATTGATCCAGGCACTTCAAGTGTGATAGTATTCTTATATTTGTTATACATGGCCACCTTCCTTCTTTTGGGTGTTTCCAGAGCCCCACAGTGATGTGTTTTCACTGGTTGTTACAATGAGCAGAACACTTCCAGCTGCTGCTAGATTACACAGGCAGAGGGAGATAACAGGGAAGGGGGACCTGTTCTGCTCATTGCAACAGCCTGTGAATCTGATGTAACAAGGGGCTCTGGATACACCCACCAGAACCCCTTCAGGCTCATTAGCATACTTCTTAAATGCACTTTTAAAATTAAAGAAGCTATGGATAACAAATATAAGATTACCACAGCCACAGTGGTAATCCAGTGCCTGGATCTATTATTTAGTGTCCCTGGTTTATCATACTTTATTTTGATGGTAGCTTAGCAGTGCTCCTAATACACATATTACTATGTGCAAGTTGATGGAAGCTCCCCAGCAGCATGAATGCTTGTTACCAGTAAAGAGGATTGGTAGGTTTCCTTTAATATACACTATAAAAACAGGCAGAGTGATCTGATGAAATTCACTCTATATTACAGCACACAAGTTGCCTTCTAGATGATATAGCATTGCATTTTAGGTCATTTATTTAATACACATCACTCGAAACGAAAATGTACTTTTGATATATTTCTTCAGTGATTATTCATAGAGTCTATGCTACTAGAGATTCCATCTCAAATATCATATGGCTGTGTAGATTAATCTCCCCCAAATGTCCATAAAAACAAAACAGAGGAAAAAGTAAAGGATTCATTTGGGCAACACCATGGTATGCCAAGATGAGCAGTTGTAGTCCCAAGGTTAACAAACAATTACATGGTCAAACATGTCTCTTCAATAGGCTCAAGTAATTGGATGAGCTGCAGTGCCAGGTATTTCTAGCTGTGCCGATAATGACAAGCACTACCTGCCTTTCAGCCCCTTCATTGTGCTTCCATCTTGGTTGTCGGAGGTTCAGGTTCCCACCAATGAAACACCAGTGCTAAATTCACAGAGAACCCATTAATCTCTGACACATTTATCAACCAGTTGTTTTTAAAAATGTGTTCAATGTCATATTTGTTTCAGTCCTTCTACTAAGTGTTAACCACAAAAAAACCCAAAACATTTTAATACACTCCTGTTAAATTAACATACTCCTTCACTTCTGTTCTGATTCATCAACGGGCAGCCAAATAACACTTCCAACACTTAGAAGGTCTAGCACAATTGTGAGTACAAGAACTAGCCTCAAGCCATCCTTGACATTTAAACCAATGCTGACTGAAAGCTCAGTTCTTGTTAACCCCTTAAGGACGGAGGGTTTTCCGGCTCATTTCTCGCTCTCCAACTTCAAAAATCCATAACTTTTTCATTTTTACGTGTACAGACCTGTGTGAGGGCTTATTTTGTGCGTAACAAATTTTACTTTCCCGTAATGTTATTTATTTTAACATGCCGTGTACTGCGAAGCTGAAAAAAAATTCCAAATGTGGAAAAATTGTTCTTGTGGGCTCAGTTTTTACGACTTTCACTCTTCGCTCCAAATAACACGCCTACTTTATTCTTTGGTTCGGTGCGATCGCGGTGATACCAAATTTATATAGGTTTTATTGTGTTTTAATACATTTTCAAAAATTAAACGAATGTGTACAAAAAAGAAAAAATTTTTTTTGCCATCTTCTGACGCTAATAACTTTTTCATACTTTGGCGCACGGAAATGTGTGAGGGGTCATTTTTTGCGAAATGAGGCAACGTTTTCATTGCTACCATTTTGAGGTCTGTGCGACATTTTGATCATTTTTTATTTCATTTTTTATGTTATGTAAAAAGGTGTAAAAGTCACATTTCGGACATTTGGGCGCCATTTCCCGCCTCGGAGGTCACCGCCGGCCGTAACCGTTTTTATATTTTGATAGATCGGGCATTTTGGGACGCGGCGATACCTAATATGTCTGTGATTTTTACTGTTTGTTATGTTTTATATCCGTTCTAGGGAAAGGGGGGTGATTTGAACTTTTAATATTTTATGAATTTTTTTTATTTTTTAAACTTTTTTTTTTCTTTTTTTTTTCACTACTTTTTAGACCATCTAGGGTACAATAACCCTAGATGATCAGATCGCTCCTACCATATACTGCAATACTACAGTATTGCAATATATGGCGTTTTTGCAGGTCTTACATTACAATGAGCCACTGGCTCATTGTAACGAACCTGCATAAACCATGTAGCCTCGTGTCAAGAGAAGACCCGAGGCTACCATGGTAACCGATCGCCGCCCCCCGATGACGTTCGGGGGCGTGGCGATCGAAAAAAAGATGGCGGCGCCCGCGCGCCGCCGTCTTTTAAACGCCGCCCGCGACTTTGCGGGCGGCGTTTAGAGGGTTAATAGCCGCGATCGGTGCAAGCACCGACCGCGGTTATTAGCGGTGGGGGTTTTGTGCAAAATGCAAAAAACCCCACCTCTGTATGAAGAGGACTCAGCCCGTGAGCCCTCTTCATACATCCCTTATACCTCTGCGCCGTAGAGCTACGGCGCAGAGCGTTAAGGGGTTAAAGGCATGAAACCTGTCTGCATACAATTAAATGGCATCCACTACCAGGATGAAGGACTGTATATGCAAAGGAGCCTGAGGGGGCTTTAGGCTTCATAGGAGTTAATGGAGCCTGGAGACCCTCAGGCTCAATTGTATATAGTCTTTCATCCCGGTGGTAGATGTCCTTTAAAGAATAACATTTTAGTAGAGGTGTCCTTCCTTACTACTACCTTTTATGGTTGGAAACATATGTATAATCCAATACCATAAAAAGTGATCTATAATTGGAGCATAAATACTATGAAACACATGCAAAACACACAAATAGGATTACACTATTATTCAATGATTTATTAGTCACTTATAAAATTTTGCAAATGTCAATCTATTTTATAAATTAAGTTGTCAGCAGTTTGAAAAAAAAGCCATCTGCAAAAAAAACAAAAACCCGCCACAAAAACAACAAAACACCCATTACCACAAAAAATTTGCTATTAAACATAG
Source organism: Engystomops pustulosus (assembly GCF_040894005.1). Classification (NCBI taxonomy): domain Eukaryota; kingdom Metazoa; phylum Chordata; class Amphibia; order Anura; family Leptodactylidae; genus Engystomops; species Engystomops pustulosus. Next base: position 133,495,028 of record NC_092413.1, on the reverse strand, counting down.
ATACAAAGATATAACTGAAGAGTGGCTATGGGGTTCAATAACAGGGTTTCTATTGGCATCAGTTTTTTTAAGTGCATAGTTCAAAATTTTTAATTATGTACATTTTTTAGCTTTGAATGCAGTAATTTGTACTTAGTACCTGCAACATGTAAAATTAGTAATACTTTAAGCTTATGTTTCAGCCCATTTCATTTTTTTTACATGCCGATTAGATTTCAACCACAAATTAAAAAAAAACTGTAAATCAGAATCTTTTAAACAGTTCAGAGTCTTTTGATCTCATGAAAGTAATAGTGCATTTTAGGCATAGATATCCAATGGTTCTTCATTATCACTAAGATCCGAATCATCATCTTCCACTTCTCCTTCAATAACAGATTTCTTTCCTTTACAACATGAGACAATGAATCCAATGATAAAAACCTAAAATTAACATGAAGGAGATGTATTAGCAGAAGATTATTTTGTTTTGTGGAAGACCTGTAACAGAGAATTGAAATAACCAAGTAGTTTAACATTCAGTTCTAAAGAAAACCCCTATTCTCAATAAGTCGTCTCTGAACAAACACAGCCCTACTTCACTGAGGAAATACAGGGTGCTACGCCGTTTTTTTCTACTTAAGCCTAGAGTAAAACGCATTTAAAGTTGGCCATAGACATGATAGTATTATGCCAAAATTAAGCTATTAGCTCAAACACCAGTATACACATGAGTGCTCGGCTTGGCAGCCACCCAACTGCTTAGAGGTAGAGAGGCGTAAGATAACTCTGGTGTTGCGAGTATCATCCAAGTCCCCACAGACATGTCTGGCTGTCCGCTGAGGTCAAATGTAGTCTGCAGATCCCACTAAAAACTATCGAGGTGTGCTTAATATTGAATGCCTGCGGCCAACTTTTCTGTAAACTTTAGATTTCGACAGTTTTTTTTCTGTGGTTGGAGTTTGAGTTGAACAGTTGTCACAGAAGCATTTATAAAGAAATTATACTAACGCTACTCTAATTGTAATGTTTTTATTAACGTCAATCACTCGCTTACATACACATCAGCATACAATGACAAATATACACAATAAAAAAAAAAAAAAGGTACTTACGCCTATGAACACCCAGTTGCCAAAGTAATAAATGGTGCCAAAAAACCAAAACTTATGCAGAAACAAATATGTCCGAGTAACTGTACACTGATCTAGAAAAGAAAGGAATAACATGAGGAAATCAGGGTAGCAGTAAAATAGAAGCACTCAATTTCTTATACCAAAAATCTTGAAATGTATTTATAAAATTAGCCTGAGAAATTGTTAAGCAATTTTATACAAAAACAGGGAACCGCATCAATACACAGGATAACACGCAAAGATATCAAAGATGCTGTTACAGGGGGTTTGTGACATTAAGCAGCCGAATACAGAGTAACATCTAACAGATTCAATCTAGGAAGAAAATGTCAATTACCTATTGCTAGAGATCAGTAAAATCTCCAATATTTCCATGTGTCAGTGACAATTAAAACTGCCTGATCATGGTGGAATGTGAAGACTGTTTTTTTAATTAAAAATAATAAAGATGTAAATTTTAATTATTTTTAACAAAAAGTATAAAAACACAATACTGTTTTTTGCACCCATGGTTCATGAGCTGAACTCAAAGATCCACACACTTCTATAACATAAAAGGCCCTTTTCTCTCAAATATTGTTGACAAATTTATCTAAATCTAAAGTGAGCTCTTCTCTGGAAATCATCCAGAGGAATATCAGCAGGGCCGGTTTCAGACATAGTGGAGCTCTGGGCAAAAATAAAAGTGGGGCCCCAAAATAAAACTATTTTATGATCAGCCACAGTGAGTAAGAGGCTCCTTCAGCCCTGCACAATAATAACACCTTGTAGTTGCACACAGTAGTATGGTAAGGCAATGTGTAATATGGGACTGTAGGAGGATTTTATAGGAGATAGGTAGATTGATGATAGAAGATACATATGAAAGAGGATATAGATTTATATATAGATGATAGATTTATAGATGCAGAAATCTAAAGTAGATTATATAGAGATAGTGAGATAGATGATAGAAGATAGCTAGATATAAGAGATAGATAGAGTAGAAGAGAGATAGATGATCGATTGATAGATAGATAATAGATAGGAGGTAGAGTAGATAGAGATAGACAAAAATCTACATAGATAAATGTTTAGATAGACATATATAGTTAGAAATATACGCATTATAGTAGATAGATGACAGATATATAGACATGAGATCGTAGATAAGCATATTCATCCGGGCAGTCAACCAAGGGATATTGAAATAGTAATGAATCCTCTGCCCACAAAAGTCCACATGAAGAGGACCCATTTAGGAGAGGGGGCTTGGGGCAAATGCCCAATTTGCCGCCCTCTAAAGCCGGCCCTGCATATCAGGGTGCCAATTAGTCAGAAGGATTATTGCACATATGTACCTTTTGTTTTTTTAAACCCTTTTATCGTTGTAAACCCAAGTCAGGTGGAGACCCCAATGAGAATGATAAGCATACAGATGAGCTTACCTAAGATGGCTTCAGGCACTAAACAGTTTTGCCATTGTTTCATAATAAGGAACAGAAGTAATAATTGTTAGGCACAAACAATCTTCTTCAATCTACTTTCCTTTCTATGACATTTTAGGATGGAATGCTAATTGGATGGAGCAGCAAACAGTGCAAACACCCCTCTTCTGCCCACCATTACAACAGGGAGGAGCTGCTAGGCAATGAACAGTCTAATAAATAATTTGTATAACCCCTCAAGTCCTATTTGTACCTTAATGACATAGTTTATAGGTATTTACAAGTAATAAAAACTAACATAGCTGTGAATGTCCACTACTCACAATACTTTAATGTAACGGAGTGTAAGTGCTTTTTATAGATGAGAGTGCTTTATTTATAGAATCTGCTGTCCGGTCACACATCCTGGAGGGTGCACATAAACGTTGCAATAAATGCAGACAGGGCCCAATTAAAGGCAAAGGGTGTTAGTAAAATATTACATATGAGCCATCAATATAGAACTAGGACATCTGATTTGGGGCAAAACTATAGTCTAAAGGAAAATTAACCATTCACCAAAGCACAAAACAAACCTATCCTATTAGAGGAGCCTTAATGTTTTCACAGTATGCTAGTCTTCCAGGATTGTTTTACATGCGATAATTGTGGCTATACAAGAGTTAAGCCTATGCTTGTTTGCAAAGTATAAATGAAAACAGATCCAATGGGGATAACAGACTTGTCACCATCTGCAATCCTGCAGCTGCTCACCTGAATTACTGACAGATCAGGAAAATACAGATGGCGCACTATAGAAACATGATTGCACAAATTACTTCATATTTTAAGATGTTTGACCTTAAAAAAAGGATGAAACTTGTTAAATTGTCCTTCTGAAAACCCACAATGGCTTATTCTAAGCTAGCCACTCAATAAGACTTTACTTCGTTATTTTTAAATTGTTTCTAAATCCCTATTGCTGACTTAGTGATTGTCTAAGTAACCTATGGTTTATCAACAGAAGGTGTACCGAGAAAATGCCCATCTTTACTCTTACAAGCTATACATATTACACAGAAACCACAAGCTGTTAAGTCTAACAAGACACAGATCTGCTCTCTGTGACAAATGTAACAATCTTTATACATAGTTTGTGTTTTAAAGGAAGCGACTTCCTGTGGTTTGAGGGGGCCACTCATTGCCTGAAGTGGTTCCCATGACCTTCCAGAAATTCTGCCCAACACAGGTGCTTAAGACCAGGAGCCATAGCAAAATATCTACTTTTTTTTTTCTTCGGCACCCCGACCAAACCCTGATGTTCTGGAAAACCCATAATGTCAGCTACATGAAAAAGCAAATGGGCAGTTAAGACTTATCATGCTCCCCTCTTTTCCCCTCCCCATCCCAGTCAGTAATGACAGACTGTGGTAAGAGACACAGAGGGTGAAACCATTATGGACGACCGAATATTGAGACAGAGAATATGTCTTATACAGGCAGACCCTGGGTTATGTACAAGATAGTTTCTTTAGGATTGTACACAACTTAAAATTTGTATGCAAGTCATAACAGCTTTATTATAGAATTGTAACTAAAAAAAAAAAAAATTGCCACTGTGGCAATAGGATTTTCTAAATCTTGTGCTTGTGCTGTCTTGGGAACAAGGGTGATCAATAAATCTTCATTATAGACACCCTAAAGCTGATCATTACTTTAGTCCCAGATAGCAAAGGATTCACAGAGCTTTAACAGAGGTCATAGTGGACAGAGGTTCATCTGCAAGTCAGGTGTCCTTAAGTCTGGAACTGCATGTACACTCACTGGCCTCTTTATTAGGTACACCTGTACAACTGCTCGTTAACACTTAATTTCTAATCAGCCAGTCACATGGTGGCAACTCAGTGCATTTAGGCATGTAGACATGGTCAAGACAATCTCCTGCAGTTCAAACCGAGCATCAGAATGGGGAAGAAAGGTGATTTGAGTGCCTTTGAACGTGGCATGGTTGTTGGTGCCAGAAGGGCTGGTCTGAGTATTTCAGAAACTGCTGATATACTGGGATTTTCACGCACAACCATCTCTAGGGTTTACAGAGAATGGTCCGAAAAAGAAAAAACATCCAGTGAGCGGCAGTTCTGTGGGCGGAAGTGCCTAGTTGATGCCAGAGGTCAGAGGAGAATGGGCAGAGGAGAATGGGCAGACTGGTTCGAGCTGATAGAAAGGCAACAGTGACTCAAATCGCCACCCGTTACAACCAAGGTAGGCAGAAGAGCATCTCTGAATGCACAGTACGTCGAACTTTGAGGCAGATGGGCTACAGCAGCAGAAGACCACACCGGTGCCACTCCTTTCAGCTAAGAACAGGAAACTGAGGCTACAATTTGCACAAGCTCATCGAAATTGGACAGTAGAAGATTTGAAAAACGTTGCCTGGTCTGATGAGTCTCGATTTCTGCTGCGACATTCGGATGGTAGGGTCAGAATTTGGTGTCAACAACATGAAAGAATGGATCCATCCTGCCTTGTATCAACAGTTTAGGCTGGTGGTGGTGGTGTCATGGTGTGGGGAATATTTTCTTGGCACTCTTTGGGCCCCTTGGTACCAATTGAGCATCGTTGCAACGCCACAGCCTACCTGAGTATTGTTGCTGACCATGTCCATCCCTTTATGACCACAATGTACCCAACATCTGATGGCTACTTTCAGCAGGATAACGCCCCATGTCATAAAGCTGGAATCATCGCAGACTGGTTTCTTGAACATACTCAAATGGCCTCCACAGTCACCAGATCTCAATCCAATAGAGCATCTTTGGGATGTGGTGGAACGGGAGATTCGCATCATGGATGAGGCTGTCATGGCGACTGATCGCCTCTCCCCGATGACGTCACGGGGAGCGACAAGCCTCAATAAAATGGCGTCACCCATGCGCCGCCAATTATTTTTTTTTTAATGCCGTATTCAGCTTTGCCGGCGATCTGTGGGTCAAAGCCCGCGATCAGTGCTAGCACTGACTGCGGGTGTTACCAGTAAACCTTTGATGCAATATGCCGCAAAGACTTACCAGCCCGTTTGCCCTCTCCATGAACCCACACCCGGCATGTGACGTACTGTTACGTCAAATGATGTGATTCGTTAGGATTCGTTATGATTCGTATGATGGAGAAACCTGGTCGAATCAAGTTTAGAAAAATTTGCCTGTCTATATTTGTCACATTAGGCGGAGAAGATCGAATATTCATTGTCTTAATAAATTTTGTCTTGCATAAATAAAACATCCCTCAATATATTAGAATCAGAGAGCAAGCATGTTCTCAGATTGTTCTGAGTAAGAAAGGGCTAAAATTTAGCAACATATAAAATCAATATTTAGTGTGAGGTGCAAGCAGCTCCTCTCTGCAGCCTCTTCCAAATTCTCCCTGCAGCCTGCCGGCTAAGAAGCTGGGGGGGGGGGGTAGGTGCACACTACAGAGGGCTTTAACGTTCAGATCCCTTGCACCTGAAATCTTAATTTAAATCGAACTTTATGTTTCCAAGTGCCAGGGAACCAGAGATATTAACCCCTTCCCGCAGCTATTTTTCATTTTTGCGTTTCATTTTTTACTCCCCACCTTAAAAAAAAAAAACTATAACTTTTGTTGCATTTTTCCATGTACAGAGCTGTGGTATGGCTTATTTTCTGCGTAACAAATTACACTTTAAAATGGTGGTATTTAATATTCTATGCCGTGTACTGGGAAGCAGGAAACAAATTCCAAATGCAGTGAAATTGGAAAAAAAACGCATTTGTGTCGTATTCTTGTGGGCTTGGATTTTACGGATTTCATTGTATAGAACACCAAAAAGAGCTATCTTAGTTTACACAGAATAGTCAAAAGACACAAAATAAAGTATATGGAGATGATCTTTATTGTGTCAACAACATACAAAATATAACAGACATATTTGGAGCACCAACAGATAAAATGGCAGACACTACCCTGGTATCATTCCTGTGGTATCCCTATACAGGCAGTCCCCGGGTTACATACAAGATAGGGTCTGTAGTTTTGTTCTTATGTTGAATTTGTATGCAAGTCGGAACTGTATATTTTATCATTGTAATCCCAGCCAGAACTTTTTTGGTCTCTGTGACAATTGGATTTTAAAAATGTTGGGTTGTCATCTTCATTACAGACACCTGTGATAACTGTAACAGCTGATTATTGTAGCCTAGGACTAAAGTACAGTAAATTACCAATTACCAGTGGCGCGTTTGTAACTAGGGGTCGTATGTAAGTCGAGTGTTCTTAAGTAGGGGACCGCCTGTATATAGAATGTAAAACAGTTTGTAGATTTACAAGCTTGAATAGCTGTAAAATTTGTGTAAATAACCCCTTCTCAAGCCCACCAGAGGGGAAAAAGTACGTAGAGTGGGAAACCAAAAAAATAGGAGACCAGTAACTATACAAGTACAAATACCAACCAATGGTAGTGAGCGCCAGCCCTGACAAATGTTTCGCACACTTCGCTTTTTCTGGGAAAATCTCTGTATGCCCCAAATGACATGTCTACTTTTTAAAAACTTTTTTTTTAACGTTTACTATTTTTCAGACTCCCTGGGGTACTTTAAACCTAGGGTGTATGTACGATCCTATCATATACTGCCATACTACAGTATGGCAGTTTATGGGGATTTTCCTCCTCATTCATTACAATGTGCTGATAGCATATTGTAATGAATAGGTTAACATGAAGCAGCCTTGGGTCTTTGGAAGACCCGAGGCTGTCATTGCGATGGATCTCCGCTCCCCAATGATGTCACGGGGAGCGACGATCCTCGGCAAGATGGCTAGCCACCAGCAAATTCGCTGGCGGTGCAGCAAAGTCTAATTACCGGCTATGAAGAGGGCTCAGCCCGTGAGCCCTCTCCATGCACCCACACTAGGCATGTAACGTAGTACAATGTCACATGTCGGTAAGGGGTTAAAGTTTAAAGTGCAGTCGGGAGTGATTTATACATATGAAAATTGCACCAGAAATTCTCACTTTAAATGTAAATATCTCTGGTTCCCTGGCACCTAAAAATACAAATTTAGATTTATGTGAAAGAGGAAATTATAGGTTACACATATCCAGAGTTATGGCCCTCTGAAGAGAGGACATATTACATATGTCTTTGGCCATAAAGAAGCCACACTGTTACAAATGTGAGGTATTTGGACTCAAACAATTTAGCACTTAAATTTTGGCAAGAATTGAATGTTTCACATGCAATAAACCCCCAAACAGAAATGTCTTTATTGCCACCAATACATGATTCTACAAATGAGGCAGGAATAACTAACATAGATCTTTAAAAAATGTCTGCATTCTAATAAAAACATTTGTTACTGAAAATAAACTTTTAGGGTGTGGAGTATTGCTGTATAATTTATGAAAATGTTTTTATTTTTATATGCTTGCAAAATGCTGAAACTAAGAGGTCCTTAACTGTGGATGAAGATTGATAACAGTGAGATAAGACACTGCTGTGCAGCAAAAGAATGTAAGATTCCCTGGGCTGATTTACGATACTACCTATTCCAGGGAAAGAGACATCTTGTTTCTGCAATGCCCATGTGAGAATTTACTAACCAATGAACCATGGACATTACTTCTTTACCTTTAACTAGCCAAGCCCAGGTCCTGCCCACTAAAAAGTTTCTGTATAATCCTTTGTGACACAAATAAAGCATCGTACATCTGCCTAGCCTTGCATGGCATCACTGCTCCACAGAGATTGAGATATTATACCATACATTTTCTTGGTGTGATTTCTTTGAGCTTACTCTGTGAATTTTATTAATAATTAGAGAACATGATGTTGTGTAAACAGGGGCAGAACTCAACAATGGGTTATAAAAAAAAAATAAAAAAAATAGTAAAAACTACAAAAAGAATAACTAAAACAGATTCTCTAGATAATATTACCATATATGCATATTACCAAATAAGGCAAGCTTTTCAGCAGTTTTGTCGTCCTGAAAAGGCACCACTCTGCTCATACTCGTGTATAAAAAAAAAAAAACAAAAAAAACCATGTACTCTTCTTTCCAACCCCTCCTTCTTGATCCCCGACGTTGGCAAGCAGTTGACGTCATAGTCTGTGCGTCACCAGCATGCACAGACCTGCCACTGCCGGCAGTACTGGATCAAGGAGAGTATAGAGTTTTTGGGGTTTTTTGGGCAGGGGACTGGCCGATTGTATATTAGGGTGCATGAGGCTGGCTATATACTGGTGGGGAGGCTGTGACTAATACATTCTCCACTCTAGGTCTATACTCGAGTCAATAGTTTCCCAAATTTTTGTGGTAAAATTAGGGACTTCAGCTAATAATTGGATTGTCTTATACTCAAGTATATATGGTAATTGATCCAGACAGCAGCATATAATATAGCATATTGATCCAGACAGCAGCAGATAATAAGCCATTTTCACTTCACACATTGCAGACCTGCAATTCCTGGTCAAGAGATAATGTCATTACACAAGACCATATGACTGCCAAAGATAGTGATGCTTATGACAGTATGATTTTAATGACAGAATGATCATATGACAGTTACATTTTAATATGACCGTGATGCCATTTAAAGAAATACCATTTTTGATCTGATCACAGCTAGTTATTTTAGTAACAAGTTGCTGATTTAGGCTTGTTAAAATGATAAAATGTAACTAAGCCTCTGAAGCATATATCTTTAATGCAGAAAAGAGTACTGCAATAAAATTATAGAGAAGCAGTTTTGCATATATATATTACTGCCTTTTTTGTGCCTTCTTTCTCATGCAGTGATAAGTATTGGCAGTGCTGTACAGAGCGCAGGGATAATAAAAGCAGGCTAGATCAACTCTCTCCATACGTAGAGCCCATTTCACTTCAATCTAATAAATTGGTAGATAAGACTACCCAGAGATGGTCTGTAAAGGCGAGGCTAGTCATTAGAAACACTATCAGGTTCCTTTATCTCTCAGAAAAGCACAGGAATCAAGATGGAGAGGAGGACCAGTCAGTACCTGAAGGTTTTTATTTTTACTTTTTGTTAAAGGTAGATTTTCTTTAAATAAGGAGAAAAATGGGACAAAGGAAGGACATGTGAATATATTGCTATAATTAAGTATACTATTATAATCTCCACTACTTGCAGATGCAATTCTATGACATTTTTGGTTAAACCCCAGATACAAAGAGGTTTTTAAAGTAACAAAAAAGAACAAACAAAAAAACCCCCCTGTGCTCTAGCCTACTGGAAGTCACATCAAGTAAAATGTTGTGAACTCATAAATACAGCTAGCAGTAAGAGGATTACAGTCTGCTCCCTTCTGGACCTCTGTTACATGTGACTATTAATAATAAGGATCTCCAGTTGATTAAAGGGGATTTCCCACAAAGGAAAGTTAGGCTCTTTCCATGGGATAGGGCATAACTAGCTGATCAGTGGGGGTCTCGGTGCCGAGACCCCGGCCGATAGCGAAGACAACGGGTCCATCGGACTAATGGAGCAGACGGCCACGCACCGTTCTGCTCCATTAATCTTTATGGAGCCAATGGAAATTGCTGAGCGCTACGATCACCTCTCTCTGTCAGCTCCATACAGGCCCCCTCGTTTTTGCGATCTGCGGGGGTCTCAGCACTGATCAGCTATTTAGGCCCTATCCCGTGGATAAGGCCTAACTTTACTTTGTGGGGAAGCCCCTTTAAGGATCCTACATGTGGATCTCTATTTATTCCAAAAAGACACATGTAAAAACTCTTAATTGTAGCAATATGAGGACAAGAAGGAAGTGGCTCAAAAATACAAATTACTTTAAAGTAAAAATGGACTAAAAGTGGATAGAAGCGACTGTGCAGTACTCCAGCACCGTTCCTATACAAAAGGGTTCAATCTTTTGCTAGCAGTTTTATTCCCGGTATCAGCTGACCAGTTGCTAAACCCCTACCCATCTGATACTGTGACCTATGCAAAAGATAGACCCTTATTACCAAATCCAGACATGTGGACCAGAAAACCCCTTAGATTTATAACCTTATTCCCCCATGAACATTAGTCATTTAAAGTTCTAGCGCGAGACATATGCAAAAAAATGCTGAATTATTTTGGCATTGCAAAGATTTTGTCCACAGTAGTAACAAAGTGCCAAATGTTGACTACATATATTATGCTGTCAGGAGGTAAATGACATGCCTAGTTTTGGATTGTAACCTGGGAAGACTAAACTAAATTGGTCCTCTAAACTGCCAAAAGCAGAGTTTCTATAGTGACCAATTTCCTTTTCAAAGGTTATCAATGTGTGTGTTATTCTTAGTTCTATTTTTGTAGCATATGGGGCATATTAATACCCTGGCATTAGAGGCATAATTGTGTTTTTAATAGTTTATTTTAGCTGCATTTTTTCCACTTGGTTAAAAACATACAGGTAAAAATATTTGTAGCTATGTATTTCACATAAAAGTATAGTGCATATCACAATTATTTTATCTGTTGAAAAATATAAAACAAAGCTTTCAGTATGCCGTGATTTAAGTTTGGTTTGTGCCGCAACCATTCTACGGGAGCATCAACAAAACTTCCATTGTCCTATATCCCTGAAGTCTGGTAAGAATAGAAGGCTATAATCTCTATTCTGTGTGTCTTGCTGGCTGCATTTTTTGTAACTTTTCAGGTGAGCCTTGTGCAGAAATATTTGGCTGTGTGGTTGCCTGCCTGTTACTACTTTTAAGATTGCAGCAATTTCAAGTGGCACAAATTACATATAAAAAAAAAAAAATAATTAAAAAAAAAGGAAAAGATTAGTTGCTAAATATTATTTGAATAAAAACTTGCTGCCTTATCACCACCACATTTAAATCCTATTGGCGTGCACTACCTGAAAAACCTTTGTATATATGAAAAACTTCTCATATGCAACTGTTGTTCAGAAGAATCAATTCCGTTAGACTTCAGTGAAACACAATAAAGGGGAATTATTATTAGGCAGACATCTTGCACTAGTTTTTAAGCAGGTCTTAACAGATCTTTTGGACATCAGATTTATCAGTGGTGGTTAGTGTAAAATTCGAGAAAGTGGGCGGGGACTCTTTGAGCTGACACTTCATGATTCCTCTAGTGCTTTGAGATGTTGTGTGCTGACAATGTACTTAGATTATCAGGGTGCAGGGTTTAGCTACACTTTCATTTAGCTTCTGAAAGGTCTACCAATATCAGATCTCTCCTCTCTCTTTTTCAAATGGGTCAGAGTCATGAGATGGATAGAAGACACAATAACACACTCTGCTCTGCTGCCTCACCTATTCAATAAAGCACAGTCTGCACTGCTATGTCACCCCGACTTTTTCATTTTAAGAGCAGCTGCTGCTCCATGCTTTTAAAAGTGCGTCTGAACAGGAAGTGCCTCTGTCTGTAGTGTGCGCTCTACTAAGCTAGAGCGAATTGTCTACCCATAGATTTACAATCAGATACAGGGACAATCAAGATTGTAAACACTAGGACTGATAGTGACAGGCTGGACATATATCTGTGAAATGCTGTATTTTTGTTAAAAATAGTGAAGTAGAACGTATTATTTTGTCATCCTGAGCACATGTAAGAATCTTGTCTTCGTGGAAACACCACTTTAAGAAATGCGGCATATGAGGTGTTGCACAAAAAAAAAAAGTTGCACAAATTTTTGTGCAACTAGTTCCTTAGCATTTCCTACACCACTGGGGAACTGAAGTTGATTTTCACATAATACAGGACATAGTGTTTATTTATATAAATGGTCATTCAGCACAGTAAAAAAAAAAAAAAAAAAAAATTGGTTCAGTTTCTGCAACTTTAACTATAGACCCTTATTTCTATGGTGCTGTGGGAGTAAAAGATGACCAGTGTCCATTGTATGAAGTGAAGATATGCATGAATTTACATAAAACAATGGACTTAAAACAACAAAATATATCTTTATTTCCCAATTTGCATGTTAGATCATCATTTGAGGTCTTAAAAGAAACTCTTCTAAATCAAGTTTAGCATTTTGTCTAGAGTAATCTACACCACATTACAGTTTAATTGGTCTACACTACATGTTCCAATTTTGCTATTCAATATTTAAAATGTTTACTACAAGAAGCGAACATCACACAAAAGAGAAAAGATCAGAATTAGATGTATTGCCTCCCAATCTTGGCAAGATGTAAGACCATATTTAACTTTTCTTTTAAAATTACGCAGCTTGAATAGATTACTAAATGATAAAGTGTCGACTGTGTTCCTACCACTGTGCCCTTGCTGATATTTCTTGGCACATGTTATTATTTTCCAATATAAAAGGGCATTCTTGGCTAATAAAGCATTTCCTTTGACCTTGTCTTGCAGGGCTTCCAGGACACTACAGAAGTGATGACCCAAGGAGTGTGTCACTGGGGTTTATCATAAATTTCTTGCTGGTTTTACGTCTCAGCCAGTTGGATTTCTGCCCAGTGAAGTATTTGATGAAGCAATTGTTCATAGAAGGAACAGATGGGCACACAGTCTGAGTGAGAAAACTGCAGGAAAGACTTTCTAATTACAGCACTTCCCTTTCTATGTGGTTTATTTATAGGGTTGAGTGTAGACATGCATGCATCATACACAACAGATAGCATATTGTCTAGGTGCTGGATTAATACATTTCCTTCTACTACATATTTCAGTTAATATGATTAAAAAAGTTATTAAGACATCCAAATAGCTCTAGGCTGACCCTCATCAAAATATACAAAATACTGCGGTCTGAAAACTTTTTGAGTGCAAGAGAAAGTAACAGGTCAATTAACTGCACACATCAGGAGCTATTACAGACTAAAGTACAGTAGATTTCCAACATCCAGAGGTCCCTTTGTAACTGGGGGTCGAGGGGGACCACCTGTACTTACCAATTGCCTTCTACTTCTATTCTGATTAATATAGCAAAGTAACTGAATTAAAAATTAGCTTTTAATACTCAAACTAAAATGCTATAACCCAAAGACACCATTGCGACTTAATACACAAGAAAGGATACTCAGCCAAGTCTATTCTTCTATTCTTAGGTTTCATACAAAGGAAATCAGGTAACAGAGATGATTAGAGAGAAGAAGCCAGAGATCGCAAGAAGTTTTTGCTTGGAGGCTTGGTTTTAAACTACTTCTGGTATATCTGGTAAAAACAAATTCTCTTAGGGTTTGTGCAAATGAGTGAGTTTTTGGTAATGAAAATTGTGTGGATTTACCGACATTGGAAATCTTCGACTTTTGGATGATCTATTTTCCAAAAGTCTGCATAAATATTAATCCCATTAAAAGCACATGTGGTAGCCTGTTACCGATTTTATACAGAGTAAATTATAATTCATGAATGCACGAACGGACACATGAAATCTTTTCCAGTGGATTTTGTTGTGAAATTCTTAATTTAATTTATTCATTATACAATGAAAGTTTCCATCATTTCTCAAACCCTGTATATCAATTCCTAAAGGTTTTTTTTTTAGAAGCAAACAGGTCTTATTTACATGACCCTTTTTTCATGTCCAAGAGAGTTCTGTATCTCCTACATGGGTGGTTCTTAATACAGTCAAGGATCCTTAAAAGGAAATCTGTCATAGGAATTAAAAATAATAAAATCAGTGTCACATTGTTTTAGATCAGGGAAACAAGATTCTGTAGTTGTCTTTAGCTGAATCCTGCTCTGTTTCTTCCAAATAAAGAACCTTTAAAATATGTAAATGAGGCTGACATGCTCTGGGTGCATCAGAGTCTCGCTGGGCTCAAGGTTCACCAGTAATACATACCCAATTTATATTGTAGAGCAGACAGGGGCATTGTACGGCCCATGGGCCACATATGGCCCTTTCTCTCTCACCGGCTCTTGTGAGATTGGTGAAAATTTTAGCTCGCCTTCCCATTGTTTTATTTACAGTTTTCTGATGTAGGGATAGTTTATATATGGATTAAAGTATATAGGTATTGGGTAGAACGGAGTTAAGTATATTAACCTGGCCCTCCAAAACCATTCCAATTTCTCATGTGGCACTATGCGAAAATTAAAAGTCTATCCCGGTTGTAGAAAATTTAACTTTGAGTACGTAAAAAAGAAGATATGGTACAGAAGGGGAGGTCATTTCTGTTCTACACCATATTTAAGGTTTACACATAAAGCTGGTCAGAGAATATATTTGAAGTTTGGGATTTAGTTGTTCTTTGAAGAGTTTTAAACCCCCATTACTAACAAAATTAATACTGGAATATGAATGCAGCATTTTTAGGTACAAATATAATTTATGGGGATTTATATGTATATTTTAATGTTTTCATAATACATTACACAAGCTTCCTGGCGTCACAGGTGTGATTGAGAATGCCAATTATATCATGTACAGAGTATATAAAATGTCAACGCTAGTTATCACTAGCTGATCTTGGGGTCAAGTGCTTTAAAAAAAAATAAACAACCAAAAAACACAATACGGTATACATTTCAAACTGACAGTTGCAATTCACTTCTACTAGCGGGTGTCTCCAACACGTGCCAGAGTCATATGGCACTTCTATGGCAACTATGAAATTTTACAGACTACCACCACTGTGCAATGTATCATATCCCCATCAAGGAGGTACAAACTGCTAACACCTTTTACAGCATCAGTGTTACCTGAGCGTCGACTCAACAGCCCCCCTCACACTCATTACAACTAGGCAATCCTACCAGAAACCTTGGTACACCATCCAGCATTGGAAGAAATACCCCTCCAGGAAAGAAACCCTGTTCTAGATGGTCTTCACCTATAAATATGCACTCAATTCTGCAAAAGCCATATCTCATAATCACTGTCAAACTACCTACAAATCCTTACTTTGTTCTCCAATGCTCCTGACCACTTCTCTCATCATCATTCTCTCAGCTACAAATGCTTTTATTGCATAGCATCATGGATCTGTCCCTTTCCTGGATCTCTTCACGACTCTCCAACCACTGTGTCCATCACTCATATACATTTACCTTGCCTCCTACACCTTTCCACTTCTCTGGCCAAGAAAGTCCCATGGCTTTCAATACCACTTCTTTGCAGAGGACACACAGAGCTATCTCTCTAACCAAACTTCAACGTCCCATGGCTTTCAATACCACTTCTTTGCAGAGGACACACAGAGCTATCTCTCTAACCAAACTTCAACTCTTCAGCCAGGACTGGGATGAGGGGGTAGCCGATTGCCTAGGACCACTAAAAGTAATATTTGAGTGTCTTTGAGATGCACATGCCGCCAATAACTTGATATAGGAAGTGTAATGTCACTTCCTCTGCTTTCTCCGTAAACCAGGTGGGGCAGGCAACTATGTACTGACAATGTCTGCGTCGTCTGTGTCAAAGTACACCAGAAGCAATATCATCACTCACCGGCGTCCTGGAGAAGCTGTGCAAGAGTGAGGAAGAGGCTGCAGGGAGCACAGTAGGTGAGTATGCTGTGCTGGGATATATATAATCTGGGGGCATGTGCTAAGGCTACCTATATATGGGGGCATGTGCTCCTCATCCATTTGCACTAGATTTATGGCTGGTAGGCCTAATTGTAGACTATCCCATAGCAGCTGGACGCTTTTCCTTTTAATGGGGGGAAGGAGCAATTGCATTTCTTCCCTCAAGATCAGCCCTGATACTACAACACTTCCCCTTCCCTCTGTAAAATTGAGGAAGGAGGGGGCATTTTAGAATGTATGCCTAGGGAACAAAAATGCACTGTACCAGCCCTGCTATCAGCCACATCCTTATTTTCCCTATTGCTTTCTAAAGCTGAACACAGACAAAACAGAAATTGTAAGCTTTCCATCACAATGCATCCTACCAGACCTAGCCATCACAATTAATTTGAGTCGTCCTTTCTCCTGCCATCACATGTGAGATGACACACTTCAAAGACACATGGGTTACAGATAATAATTCCACATATGTGTACTCACATACACACAAACTCAGTATCTCACATAGGTGAGTAAACCCATTACATATCAGGAATCATTGCTATCTGTAGCCCATGTATCATCAATGCGTGTTATCCCACATGTGATAACAGGAGAAAGCATGACTCAAGCTGCAAACTCGGGCAGAAATAGCACCTGCCCTATCATTTGTGACATGGGCAGCTGGCTCATACATGGTGCCATGGAAACCATGGCCGCCTGTGTGAGCCAACAGAAATAAAGGAGGAAAATTTTTTAGCACACATCCAAAAACAATGGGGGAGATTCATTAATGTTCGGTCTTTAGACCAGTGAAGAGACATTTCTCTGCTGCGCCATATTTACTGAGTAGTACTTTGTATCCCCTTTTAGTTGGTCTAGTTTGTTGCACCGCAATACTAAATTTCCTAGCGCACTACTTAATTTCAGACACAACGCCTTTCAAAGGACGCACCCCTTTTTCATAGGAGTCGAAAAACAGCCATAAAATTGGTCTAAAACCTCCAGTAAATGTGGCGCCAAGCATTTCAGGTGCAAATTACTCCAGTTTTCTGGCATAGATAGATTGATAAATCTCCTCCAATGTTTGTGTGCATGAGCACCAACTGTAAATTTGGTCTGCTGTCAAAATAACTCAACAGCCAGCCATTCATTTCTAAATCAGTTGCAAGCAAGTCTCTAGACCTAAACCTTATTGAGCATCTGCGGTGCATGCTCAAATGGAACATGGAGTGCCAAGTCTCATCCCCCAGTTCCACAATTTCTGCTTTCTTTCATAAACAGCACCACAACCAGTTTGTGCTGGTTTAATGCACTTCCCATGGTCAGCTGAGATGGTGTTTATGGAAGTAAGCAGCCATGTTTTTTTAATCTTGGGAACCCCGTTAAGCATCTTGAGAAAGATAAGTAAAATAAAAATGTTGTTGTTACAATATTTCTACTACTTAGCATTTTCAAACAATTGCTTATCAGATTCTAACCATGGAAACCTTTAAACAATTACCACTAAAGGATAGGATTTACTCTTTTCTCACTTTTTATCGTTAGAATGCAATTCAAATACAGCAATATTTTCCCCCAAATTTCTCCTGAATTTTGTGCAATAAACAGTTTTAATATACTATTCAAAGAATACCAACTCCAATCCCTTTTTAAGTATAAGGTTATTAACTCATCTGGACTCATTTGTAAAAAGAAAATTACACTTGTATACAGCACACAGGGTAATACATTATTAACAAGCTAAACAAGCTATTCTTTGTGATTAATGTTACATATAAAAAGCAATTAAAACTGTATACAGTTTTGTTTAATAGTAAGAGAATAATTACCTTATTAATAAGAAAGAGTTAGGCTCTAAAACAAAAGCAATCAAAGGCTTAAAAGGGGTTATCTAACTAGCAATGTCTTAAACTAAAGAGTCGTCCCTCCAAACACCAAATATATACATTCCGACTCCCCAGCTATGACAAACCATTCCTACAGACATAGCTGCTGAGGCCTATGATTTGCTGCAGCCATAATAAGTCTTTAAATGGCATTTAACAGAAAACCACCAGCCCAAATTCTGAACAAATATGAAGTACTAGTGCCAAAACTGCAAGATGTGGGGGAAACAAATACACAGCCTGTATAAATTACTTTATTGGAACAAAATAACATTATGTCAAAAGTAAAAAATGTTTTTTTGTGTTATAATTCTGTACTGAAAAAGCGTAAAAAACTAAATCTTACATGATTTTCTAAATTGGTTACATTGATTGATACATCAACTCTGCATCACAATGTTAACCCATATTACGACAGAATACCTATTATGTAAAATAATGAGAACATTTGTATTTAGTCTTTGATAAGACAACACAAATTGTACTAACACATGGACACAGAGAGATAAGACCGATCAGAGATGAGATGCATGATGCCAATTATACAGAGGCTGACATACTTTTACTCTGTTACACTTTTAGCTCTGCTACATCTCACAGATATGTGCCTGCCACCCCTTCCCTGGGATCACTTATCTACTTGTAAGTTGTAGTTTGCAGGTGCTGTCTGCTCACAATGTCCTGATAGGGAATATCTGTGTCACCCCCGTGCTGACTGCAGGGGGCGTGGCTACAGGCTGTGGGAGATTTGGCCCAGTAGAGACCGTGGTAGCGGGGTGCTGTGATGCAGTTCAAGACAGTGACACCAAAGTACAGTCCAAAACAGGTCTAGCCTGCGTTTATTGTAGCAGCAAAATAAAACAGCCTTTACATTCAGGCATTAAATAAACAGGTGTTCACTAACTCACCACTATACAAAAATCACTTGGCTGCTCCAGGCACAGAGGTCAGGGCTGTGTGCTCTCCAGCCTCCTTCCAGAGAGAGACAACCCTTCCAGCTCTGCTGAGCGGTTTAAAAAAAAAAGACTGATTGGGCTGCTCCCATCACCTGTGTCCAAGGTGCTGGACACCCAACCTCAGCACTAAGGCCTTGCATAATAGCAAAACCTAGGGGAAACATACCGCCCATCCACAGTTAACCCCTTCAGTGTCTCACATACCCTCCCCCTCTTTTTGACCCTGTGGGGGCGAACACTTTTGGCCATCAGACAGTGGGTACGAGACAGGGCATCGGCATTCCCATGCAGCTTTCCTGCTCGATGTTCTACCGTGAATTTGAAATTCTGCAACATTAGGAACCACCTTGTGACCCTGGCGTTCCTCTCTTTGGCCTGACTCATCCAGGTGAGGGGAGAGTTATCGGTCACTAGTGTAAACTGTCGCCCTATCAAGTAATACCTCAGGGATTCCAGAGCCCATTTGATCGCCAAGCACTCCCTCTCAACTATACTGTAGTTCTTCTCAGGGGGTGTGAGCTTGCGGCTCAGGAATGTCACAGGATGTTCCTCACCCTCCACTACTTGGGACAGGACAGCCCCTAAGCCCACGTCAGAAGCGTCAGTCTGCACAATAAAGGTCTTGGTGAAGTCAGGGGTGATCAGTACCGGTCCCTCGCACAAAACCGTCTTAAGTCGCTGAAACGCCCCCTCAGCCTCTTCACTCCACTTTACCATCACCGCCCTGCTACCCTTGGTCAGGTCAGTCAGGGTGCCGCTATGGTAGCAAAATCGGGGATAAATCGGCGATAATAGCCCACTATGCCTAGGAAAGCCCTCACTTGCTTCTTGCTCATAGGTCGGGGCCACTGCTGGATCGCCTCCACTTTATTTACTTGGGGTTTGATGACACCTCGCCCAATACGGTACCCCAGGTAACGGGCCTCTTCCAGACCCAGAGCACATTTTTGGGGGTTCGCTGTCAACTCTGCTGCCCTCAGGGAGTCTACCACTGCTTGCACCTTGGCCAGGTGACTCTCCCAATCGTTACTATAAACTATGAGGTCATCCAGATAGGCCGAGGCATATCTCCGGTGAGGTTTTAGCACGAGATCCATTAACCTCTGGAATGTGGCGGGAGCCCCATGTAGCCCAAAGGGGAGTACCACGTACTGAAAAAGCCCATCAGGAGTAACAAAAGCGGTCTTCTCTTTGGCCCTGTCAGTAAGGGGTACCTGCCAATACCCTTTTGTCAGGTCAAGGGTGGAGAAGAATCTAGCCTGTCCAAGTCGTTCTATCAACTCGTCAACCCTGTGCATGGGATAAGAATCAAATTTGGACACCTCGTTCAACTTCCTAAAGTC
Organism: Engystomops pustulosus; assembly: GCF_040894005.1. NCBI lineage: Eukaryota > Metazoa > Chordata > Amphibia > Anura > Leptodactylidae > Engystomops > Engystomops pustulosus. The sequence goes on along the minus strand of NC_092413.1, from coordinate 133,474,839 downwards.
ATTGCAGAACCGTAGGGAACCATCAGGTTTGGGAATCAACACAATAGGACTCGACCAGTCACTTTTAGACTCCTCGATAACCCCCAGGTCTAACATCTGCCTGACTTCTTCGGATATGGCAAGCCGGCGCGCTTCAGGGACCCGGTAGGGTTTTTGGTGTACCCGGATGTGGGGTTCGGTTATGATATCATGCTTGATGACTGAAGTACGTCCCGGTAACTTAGAGAACACATCCACATTTCGGAGGACAAACTCCTTCGCTTCCTGAATCTGGGCCCTGGAGAGGGACTCCGAGATCCGTACTTCAGGCACCTTGGCATCGGGTACACCTACCTCCGGTGTCCCCTTCTTGGGGACAGACGCTTTTTCTACTCCCACGGCCATCAGGGACTCCCTTTCCCTCCATGGCTTTAGGAGGTTCACGTGGTATATCTGTTCGGGTTTCCTCCTCCCCGGCTGAGATACCTTGTAGGTTACCTCCCCTACTTTCTCCATGACCTCATATGGTCCTTGCCATTTTGCCAAGAACTTGCTCTCAACGGTGGGCACCAGAACTAGCACTCTGTCGCCTGGGTTAAAGGTCCTGAGTCTGGCTGACCTATTGTAGACCCTAGACGGGGCCTCTTGTGCCCTTGTCATATGCTCCTTTACAAGGGGCATTACCGCCGCTATGCGGTCCTGCATAAGGGAGACGTGTTCTATCACACTACGGTGGGGGGTCCTCTCCTGTTCCCAGGTCTCCTTGGCTATATCCAAAAGCCCACGTGGGGCACAGCTCAAAGGGTGAGAAACCCGTGGAGGACTGGGGAACTTCACGTATGGCAAACATCAAATAGGGCAACAAACAATCCCAGTCCTTCCCATCCTTGCTGACCACCCTCTTTAGCATCCCCTTCAAGGTCTTGTTAAACCTCTCGACTAGGCCATCTGTCTGAGGATGATACACAGAGGTGCGGAGCTGTTTAACCTGCAGTAACTTACACATCTCTTTCATTACCCTAGACATGAATGGGGTACTCTGGTCAGTCAAGATTTCCTTGGGGAGGCCTGTGCGTGAGAATACCTGGAACAGCTCCCTAGCAATATTTTTGGAGGAGGTGTTCCTTAATGGAATCGCCTCGGGATACCGCGTAGCGTAGTCCAGGATAACCAGGATGTATTGGTGCCCCCTTGAGGATTTGACTATGGGGCCAACCAGATCCATTGCAATCCGTTCAAATGGCACCTCTATGATTGGTAGCGGGACCAAAGGACTCCTGAAGTGGGACACCGGGGCAGTAAGTTGACACTCAGGGCAGGAGCTACAATACCGGTTTACCTCCTCCCACACCCCGGGCCAGAAAAATCTCTGCAGGATCCTCTCCCGGGTCTTCTCAGCACCTAAGTGCCCTCCCAGCACATGTTTGTGTGCCAACTCTAGCACCAGCCTACGGTGAGATTGGGGTACTACAAGTTGCTCAACCTCCTCACCCCGTATCTGGTCGACCCTGTATAACAGCTCCCCAACAATCACCATTCGGGGGTATATTTTGTCAGCCCCTGGTATTTGGAGTACCCCATTTATCACCTTAACATTCTCCCGTGCTTTAAACAAGGTAGGGTCCTGTAGCTGTGCAGCCCCAAAATTCTCACGGGAAAACTCAAGGTCCGGCATGTCGGCCACCTCCTCGTGGCCCTCGACCTCACCAGCTAGGACCTCTAGGGGAGAGAATTCATCACATGGGGTCACCCCTACTGCTGGTGTGGGTACATCGGCCTCAAAGGGTTCAGGGGCCAAGGCCGGACATACCTGACGTCCATTATCTGCAACAGCACCTGAGGTGGGTCTTCGTCTCCAGAGGTCCCAAAACACCGGTAAGTCTCTGCCGATAATAGCCTCATGAAACAGGGTCCCCACCACCCCCACTTCATGGGTCATAGTACCACAAGGGGTATGTAGGTTGATGACAGCAGTGGGATATTCGCGAGTGTCCCCATGTATACACAACACTCCCACTTTACGCCCACTGTACAGTCCAGGATCAACCAAAGTTCCCTGCACCAGGGTGACCAGACTCCCTGAGTCTAGCAAGGCTTCCACCGTGTGACCACCGATTGTGACCATACACACTTGGGGTTCTGCATCCGTGACTGACTCGGCAGCCAGAACCGGCCGCGCAAACAGTGACATTCGCCGGGTCTGGTTGCAGTCCATTGGCTCCACTGACAGGGGACAGTTGGCAGCAATATGGCCCATTTCATGGCATCGCCAGCACTGGATACGGCTATGACCTCTGTCACGAGCCTCACTGGGTTTCTGTGTATCCAAGCCCCCAGTGTACCCCCTCCCAACCTGATCTGTTTCCCTTTTTCTGCAGTAGCAGTCCTACCAGATGGTTTAATGGCCTTGTCACTGGCACTGCTTCGTGTGGGAGGGATAAGTAGAAGATCCTCCGTAGCCCGATATCGCTCTACTAGGGACACGAGTTCCTCAGCATTTGTGGGACCGGCCTGTCCAACCCACCGCTGGAGCCGAGAGGGCAGAGAACGGGTGAACTTGTCAAGAACCACTCTCTCGACCATCTGTGCTGGGGTGCAGTCATCGGGTTGTAGCCACTTCCGGACAAGATGGATCAGGTCATGCATTTGGGAGCGCGGGGGTAGTTTTTCAGAGTATGCCCACTGGTGGACCCGGCTGGAACGAACTTGAACGGTGACCCCAAGACGAGCCAGAATCTCCGCCTTTAGCTGGGGGCACTCACGGGCCTCCATTTCACTCAGGTCGTAGTAGGCCTTCTGCGACTCGCCTGTCAGGAACGGTGCCAGGACATCTGCCCACTGCTCAGCTGGTAACTCCTCTCGCTCAGCTACTCGCTCGAACACAGTGAGATAAGCCTCCACGTCGTCGGTCGCCGTCATCTTTTGTAAAGCCTTCTGCACTGCAGCCCGTGCGGAATGCTGGACAACCGGGTACCCTTGCAAACCAGTATGGGACCCCTCAGTAGTTGTCGCTTGCGGTGCTGCCATAACGCCAGAAAACTTTTCCATCATCAGCTGGAACATGGCTCGGGACTCTGCCTGCTGTTGCTGGAGCATGGCTTGCTGCTGTCGGGACCTCTCCTCCTGCTGCTGGAGCATGGCTTGCTGCTGTCGGGACCTCTCCTCCTGCTGCTGGAGCATGGCTTGCTGCTGTCGGGACCTCTCCTCCTGCTGCTGGAGCATGGCTTGCTGCTGTCGGGACCTCTCCTCCTGCTGCTGGAGCATGGCTTGCTGCTGTCGGGACCTCTCCTCCTGCTGCTGGAGCATGGCTTGCTGCAGCTGTCGAGTAGCCTGGGACTCTTCCTGCTGCTGCTGCCGCCGATTAGCTCTGGCCTCCTCCTGCTGCTGGCGGGACCTCTCCTCCTGCTGCTGGAGCATGGCCTGCTGCTGCTGCCGATTAGCTCTGGCCTCCTCTTGCAGGTATTTAATAAAGTCCTCCATCTTGGCTTTATCCTGCAATTTGCCTGCTGCTTTCACCCAGGCCATGCAATGTTGCAGGATGTAGCAAGCCTTTCAGGTGTGTGTCTTTTGAACTGTCCGCAATCCGAAGCACCATATGTGGGAGATTTGGCCCAGTAGAGACCGTGGTAGCGGGGTGCTGTGATGCAGTTCAAGACAGTGACACCAAAGTACAGTCCAAAACAGGTCTAGCCTGCGTTTATTGTAGCAGCAAAATAAAACAGCCTTTACATTCAGGCATTAAATAAACAAAAAAATCCTACCCGTCAGGGTGCTAACTATACAGGTGTTCACTAACTCACCACTATACAAAAATCACTTGGCTGCTCCAGGCACAGAGGTCAGGGCTGTGTGCTCTCCAGCCTCCTTCCAGAGAGAGGCAACCCTTCCAGCTCCGCTGAGCGGTTTTAAAAAAAAGACTGATTGGGCTGCTCCCATCACCTGTGTCCAAGGTGCTGGACACCCAACCTCAGCACTAAGGCCTTGCATAATAGCAAAACCTAGGGGAAACATACCACCCATCCACAGTTAACCCCTTCAGTGTCTCACAAGGCACACAGCAGGGACACAGAAATCTAAGCTCAACGCTGTCACACACAAATCCAAGATGGCGGCCACCCGACCCCAAGTCGGAAGTTACAGGGCCGTGTCTAAGGGCAACTGAAATTTTGTACACCAGGACTGATGGAGACAGGTTGGACTTATATCTGTGAAATGCAGTATTTTCGTTAACAGTGAATTAGAGAATGCGTTATTTTGTTATCCTGAGTACATATAAGTTACCCAAAAAGGATTGAAATGATAGCTGGCATTCCAAACCTAAAAGACGCCAGACTTCTCTCCATACCCCAATTGTAGTCCACAACATTGGTATTACACTGTATGTCAGATACAGAATGACCTGCCTCAGTTTGTAAGGTTTCAAGAGAGTCAAGGGGAAAAACTGGTCCTCTAGAGAAGTATTAGCATAGTGCAGTAGTCTCTGTAGCCAGAGACATACCTATATACCACTATATATAGTAGATGGATATCTGGCATATTCAGAACCCAGGGAAAGATATGGCATATCACTCCATGCGGCCATTGCCATTATGGGGGCACATCAGTCTAATCTGGAAAAATTACAATTTTGGGCAATTGAGAAAATTTCTGCACACTGGAGGGGAGAACATTTAAATACTGTATTAAGCAGGAGAGAGAGATTTATAGATTGGGCACTTTAGCACCAGGAGGTATGAATATAGATTTGGAATTAAAATGTTTTTTGAGAGACATAATACAAAATAAGGTGATAAAAAATAGGTATTTTGGTGGCATATTTATGAGTACGTAGGGGTACAGTAGGAATGATATTTTACATAGTCTTTGAACGCAACACTATAAAATGTATTACCGTATATACTCTAGTATAAGCCGAGTTTTTCAGCACAAAAAATGTGCTGAAAAACACAAACTCGGCTTATACTCGAGTCAAACATAAAATGTACACACAAAAAAAAGAAAAGAAATCAAAACTCACCTTTCCGGGGGCCCGTTCGGGTCTTCTGTGCCATCTGTTGGTAAGCGGCAGGTTCGTCCGATGTCACAGGCACTGACATCAGCCTCCAGTAAATGTGGCGCCAAGCATTTCAGGTGCAAATTACTCCAGTTTTCTGGCATAGATAGATTGATAAATCTCCTCCAATGTTTGTGTGCATGAGCACCAACTGTAAATTTGGTCTGCTGTCAAAATAACTCAACAGCCAGCCATTCATTTCTAAATCAGTTGCAAGCAAGTCTCTAGACCTAAACCTTATTGAGCATCTGCGGTGCATGCTCAAATGGAACATGGAGTGCCAAGTCTCATCCCCCAGTTCCACAATTTCTGCTTTCTTTCATAAACAGCACCACAACCAGTTTGTGCTGGTTTAATGCACTTCCCATGGTCAGCTGAGATGGTGTTTATGGAAGTAAGCAGCCATGTTTTTTTAATCTTGGGAACCCCGTTAAGCATCTTGAGAAAGATAAGTAAAATAAAAATGTTGTTGTTACAATATTTCTACTACTTAGCATTTTCAAACAATTGCTTATCAGATTCTAACCATGGAAACCTTTAAACAATTACCACTAAAGGATAGGATTTACTCTTTTCTCACTTTTTATCGTTAGAATGCAATTCAAATACAGCAATATTTTCCCCCAAATTTCTCCTGAATTTTGTGCAATAAACAGTTTTAATATACTATTCAAAGAATACCAACTCCAATCCCTTTTTAAGTATAAGGTTATTAACTCATCTGGACTCATTTGTAAAAAGAAAATTACACTTGTATACAGCACACAGGGTAATACATTATTAACAAGCTAAACAAGCTATTCTTTGTGATTAATGTTACATATAAAAAGCAATTAAAACTGTATACAGTTTTGTTTAATAGTAAGAGAATAATTACCTTATTAATAAGAAAGAGTTAGGCTCTAAAACAAAAGCAATCAAAGGCTTAAAAGGGGTTATCTAACTAGCAATGTCTTAAACTAAAGAGTCGTCCCTCCAAACACCAAATATATACATTCCGACTCCCCAGCTATGACAAACCATTCCTACAGACATAGCTGCTGAGGCCTATGATTTGCTGCAGCCATAATAAGTCTTTAAATGGCATTTAACAGAAAACCACCAGCCCAAATTCTGAACAAATATGAAGTACTAGTGCCAAAACTGCAAGATGTGGGGGAAACAAATACACAGCCTGTATAAATTACTTTATTGGAACAAAATAACATTATGTCAAAAGTAAAAAATGTTTTTTTGTGTTATAATTCTGTACTGAAAAAGCGTAAAAAACTAAATCTTACATGATTTTCTAAATTGGTTACATTGATTGATACATCAACTCTGCATCACAATGTTAACCCATATTACGACAGAATACCTATTATGTAAAATAATGAGAACATTTGTATTTAGTCTTTGATAAGACAACACAAATTGTACTAACACATGGACACAGAGAGATAAGACCGATCAGAGATGAGATGCATGATGCCAATTATACAGAGGCTGACATACTTTTACTCTGTTACACTTTTAGCTCTGCTACATCTCACAGATATGTGCCTGCCACCCCTTCCCTGGGATCACTTATCTACTTGTAAGTTGTAGTTTGCAGGTGCTGTCTGCTCACAATGTCCTGATAGGGAATATCTGTGTCACCCCCGTGCTGACTGCAGGGGGCGTGGCTACAGGCTGTGGGAGATTTGGCCCAGTAGAGACCGTGGTAGCGGGGTGCTGTGATGCAGTTCAAGACAGTGACACCAAAGTACAGTCCAAAACAGGTCTAGCCTGCGTTTATTGTAGCAGCAAAATAAAACAGCCTTTACATTCAGGCATTAAATAAACAGGTGTTCACTAACTCACCACTATACAAAAATCACTTGGCTGCTCCAGGCACAGAGGTCAGGGCTGTGTGCTCTCCAGCCTCCTTCCAGAGAGAGACAACCCTTCCAGCTCTGCTGAGCGGTTTAAAAAAAAAAGACTGATTGGGCTGCTCCCATCACCTGTGTCCAAGGTGCTGGACACCCAACCTCAGCACTAAGGCCTTGCATAATAGCAAAACCTAGGGGAAACATACCGCCCATCCACAGTTAACCCCTTCAGTGTCTCACATACCCTCCCCCTCTTTTTGACCCTGTGGGGGCGAACACTTTTGGCCATCAGACAGTGGGTACGAGACAGGGCATCGGCATTCCCATGCAGCTTTCCTGCTCGATGTTCTACCGTGAATTTGAAATTCTGCAACATTAGGAACCACCTTGTGACCCTGGCGTTCCTCTCTTTGGCCTGACTCATCCAGGTGAGGGGAGAGTTATCGGTCACTAGTGTAAACTGTCGCCCTATCAAGTAATACCTCAGGGATTCCAGAGCCCATTTGATCGCCAAGCACTCCCTCTCAACTATACTGTAGTTCTTCTCAGGGGGTGTGAGCTTGCGGCTCAGGAATGTCACAGGATGTTCCTCACCCTCCACTACTTGGGACAGGACAGCCCCTAAGCCCACGTCAGAAGCGTCAGTCTGCACAATAAAGGTCTTGGTGAAGTCAGGGGTGATCAGTACCGGTCCCTCGCACAAAACCGTCTTAAGTCGCTGAAACGCCCCCTCAGCCTCTTCACTCCACTTTACCATCACCGCCCTGCTACCCTTGGTCAGGTCAGTCAGGGTGCCGCTATGGTAGCAAAATCGGGGATAAATCGGCGATAATAGCCCACTATGCCTAGGAAAGCCCTCACTTGCTTCTTGCTCATAGGTCGGGGCCACTGCTGGATCGCCTCCACTTTATTTACTTGGGGTTTGATGACACCTCGCCCAATACGGTACCCCAGGTAACGGGCCTCTTCCAGACCCAGAGCACATTTTTGGGGGTTCGCTGTCAACTCTGCTGCCCTCAGGGAGTCTACCACTGCTTGCACCTTGGCCAGGTGACTCTCCCAATCGTTACTATAAACTATGAGGTCATCCAGATAGGCCGAGGCATATCTCCGGTGAGGTTTTAGCACGAGATCCATTAACCTCTGGAATGTGGCGGGAGCCCCATGTAGCCCAAAGGGGAGTACCACGTACTGAAAAAGCCCATCAGGAGTAACAAAAGCGGTCTTCTCTTTGGCCCTGTCAGTAAGGGGTACCTGCCAATACCCTTTTGTCAGGTCAAGGGTGGAGAAGAATCTAGCCTGTCCAAGTCGTTCTATCAACTCGTCAACCCTGTGCATGGGATAAGAATCAAATTTGGACACCTCGTTCAACTTCCTAAAGTCATTGCAGAACCGTAGGGAACCATCAGGTTTGGGAATCAACACAATAGGACTCGACCAGTCACTTTTAGACTCCTCGATAACCCCCAGGTCTAACATCTGCCTGACTTCTTCGGATATGGCAAGCCGGCGCGCTTCAGGGACCCGGTAGGGTTTTTGGTGTACCCGGATGTGGGGTTCGGTTATGATATCATGCTTGATGACTGAAGTACGTCCCGGTAACTTAGAGAACACATCCACATTTCGGAGGACAAACTCCTTCGCTTCCTGAATCTGGGCCCTGGAGAGGGACTCCGAGATCCGTACTTCAGGCACCTTGGCATCGGGTACACCTACCTCCGGTGTCCCCTTCTTGGGGACAGACGCTTTTTCTACTCCCACGGCCATCAGGGACTCCCTTTCCCTCCATGGCTTTAGGAGGTTCACGTGGTATATCTGTTCGGGTTTCCTCCTCCCCGGCTGAGATACCTTGTAGGTTACCTCCCCTACTTTCTCCATGACCTCATATGGTCCTTGCCATTTTGCCAAGAACTTGCTCTCAACGGTGGGCACCAGAACTAGCACTCTGTCGCCTGGGTTAAAGGTCCTGAGTCTGGCTGACCTATTGTAGACCCTAGACGGGGCCTCTTGTGCCCTTGTCATATGCTCCTTTACAAGGGGCATTACCGCCGCTATGCGGTCCTGCATAAGGGAGACGTGTTCTATCACACTACGGTGGGGGGTCCTCTCCTGTTCCCAGGTCTCCTTGGCTATATCCAAAAGCCCACGTGGGGCACAGCTCAAAGGGTGAGAAACCCGTGGAGGACTGGGGAACTTCACGTATGGCAAACATCAAATAGGGCAACAAACAATCCCAGTCCTTCCCATCCTTGCTGACCACCCTCTTTAGCATCCCCTTCAAGGTCTTGTTAAACCTCTCGACTAGGCCATCTGTCTGAGGATGATACACAGAGGTGCGGAGCTGTTTAACCTGCAGTAACTTACACATCTCTTTCATTACCCTAGACATGAATGGGGTACTCTGGTCAGTCAAGATTTCCTTGGGGAGGCCTGTGCGTGAGAATACCTGGAACAGCTCCCTAGCAATATTTTTGGAGGAGGTGTTCCTTAATGGAATCGCCTCGGGATACCGCGTAGCGTAGTCCAGGATAACCAGGATGTATTGGTGCCCCCTTGAGGATTTGACTATGGGGCCAACCAGATCCATTGCAATCCGTTCAAATGGCACCTCTATGATTGGTAGCGGGACCAAAGGACTCCTGAAGTGGGACACCGGGGCAGTAAGTTGACACTCAGGGCAGGAGCTACAATACCGGTTTACCTCCTCCCACACCCCGGGCCAGAAAAATCTCTGCAGGATCCTCTCCCGGGTCTTCTCAGCACCTAAGTGCCCTCCCAGCACATGTTTGTGTGCCAACTCTAGCACCAGCCTACGGTGAGATTGGGGTACTACAAGTTGCTCAACCTCCTCACCCCGTATCTGGTCGACCCTGTATAACAGCTCCCCAACAATCACCATTCGGGGGTATATTTTGTCAGCCCCTGGTATTTGGAGTACCCCATTTATCACCTTAACATTCTCCCGTGCTTTAAACAAGGTAGGGTCCTGTAGCTGTGCAGCCCCAAAATTCTCACGGGAAAACTCAAGGTCCGGCATGTCGGCCACCTCCTCGTGGCCCTCGACCTCACCAGCTAGGACCTCTAGGGGAGAGAATTCATCACATGGGGTCACCCCTACTGCTGGTGTGGGTACATCGGCCTCAAAGGGTTCAGGGGCCAAGGCCGGACATACCTGACGTCCATTATCTGCAACAGCACCTGAGGTGGGTCTTCGTCTCCAGAGGTCCCAAAACACCGGTAAGTCTCTGCCGATAATAGCCTCATGAAACAGGGTCCCCACCACCCCCACTTCATGGGTCATAGTACCACAAGGGGTATGTAGGTTGATGACAGCAGTGGGATATTCGCGAGTGTCCCCATGTATACACAACACTCCCACTTTACGCCCACTGTACAGTCCAGGATCAACCAAAGTTCCCTGCACCAGGGTGACCAGACTCCCTGAGTCTAGCAAGGCTTCCACCGTGTGACCACCGATTGTGACCATACACACTTGGGGTTCTGCATCCGTGACTGACTCGGCAGCCAGAACCGGCCGCGCAAACAGTGACATTCGCCGGGTCTGGTTGCAGTCCATTGGCTCCACTGACAGGGGACAGTTGGCAGCAATATGGCCCATTTCATGGCATCGCCAGCACTGGATACGGCTATGACCTCTGTCACGAGCCTCACTGGGTTTCTGTGTATCCAAGCCCCCAGTGTACCCCCTCCCAACCTGATCTGTTTCCCTTTTTCTGCAGTAGCAGTCCTACCAGATGGTTTAATGGCCTTGTCACTGGCACTGCTTCGTGTGGGAGGGATAAGTAGAAGATCCTCCGTAGCCCGATATCGCTCTACTAGGGACACGAGTTCCTCAGCATTTGTGGGACCGGCCTGTCCAACCCACCGCTGGAGCCGAGAGGGCAGAGAACGGGTGAACTTGTCAAGAACCACTCTCTCGACCATCTGTGCTGGGGTGCAGTCATCGGGTTGTAGCCACTTCCGGACAAGATGGATCAGGTCATGCATTTGGGAGCGCGGGGGTAGTTTTTCAGAGTATGCCCACTGGTGGACCCGGCTGGAACGAACTTGAACGGTGACCCCAAGACGAGCCAGAATCTCCGCCTTTAGCTGGGGGCACTCACGGGCCTCCATTTCACTCAGGTCGTAGTAGGCCTTCTGCGACTCGCCTGTCAGGAACGGTGCCAGGACATCTGCCCACTGCTCAGCTGGTAACTCCTCTCGCTCAGCTACTCGCTCGAACACAGTGAGATAAGCCTCCACGTCGTCGGTCGCCGTCATCTTTTGTAAAGCCTTCTGCACTGCAGCCCGTGCGGAATGCTGGACAACCGGGTACCCTTGCAAACCAGTATGGGACCCCTCAGTAGTTGTCGCTTGCGGTGCTGCCATAACGCCAGAAAACTTTTCCATCATCAGCTGGAACATGGCTCGGGACTCTGCCTGCTGTTGCTGGAGCATGGCTTGCTGCTGTCGGGACCTCTCCTCCTGCTGCTGGAGCATGGCTTGCTGCTGTCGGGACCTCTCCTCCTGCTGCTGGAGCATGGCTTGCTGCTGTCGGGACCTCTCCTCCTGCTGCTGGAGCATGGCTTGCTGCTGTCGGGACCTCTCCTCCTGCTGCTGGAGCATGGCTTGCTGCTGTCGGGACCTCTCCTCCTGCTGCTGGAGCATGGCTTGCTGCAGCTGTCGAGTAGCCTGGGACTCTTCCTGCTGCTGCTGCCGCCGATTAGCTCTGGCCTCCTCCTGCTGCTGGCGGGACCTCTCCTCCTGCTGCTGGAGCATGGCCTGCTGCTGCTGCCGATTAGCTCTGGCCTCCTCTTGCAGGTATTTAATAAAGTCCTCCATCTTGGCTTTATCCTGCAATTTGCCTGCTGCTTTCACCCAGGCCATGCAATGTTGCAGGATGTAGCAAGCCTTTCAGGTGTGTGTCTTTTGAACTGTCCGCAATCCGAAGCACCATATGTGGGAGATTTGGCCCAGTAGAGACCGTGGTAGCGGGGTGCTGTGATGCAGTTCAAGACAGTGACACCAAAGTACAGTCCAAAACAGGTCTAGCCTGCGTTTATTGTAGCAGCAAAATAAAACAGCCTTTACATTCAGGCATTAAATAAACAAAAAAATCCTACCCGTCAGGGTGCTAACTATACAGGTGTTCACTAACTCACCACTATACAAAAATCACTTGGCTGCTCCAGGCACAGAGGTCAGGGCTGTGTGCTCTCCAGCCTCCTTCCAGAGAGAGGCAACCCTTCCAGCTCTGCTGAGCGGTTTTAAAAAAAAGACTGATTGGGCTGCTCCCATCACCTGTGTCCAAGGTGCTGGACACCCAACCTCAGCACTAAGGCCTTGCATAATAGCAAAACCTAGGGGAAACATACCACCCATCCACAGTTAACCCCTTCAGTGTCTCACAAGGCACACAGCAGGGACACAGAAATCTAAGCTCAACGCTGTCACACACAAATCCAAGATGGCGGCCACCCGACCCCAAGTCGGAAGTTACAGGGCCGTGTCTAAGGGCAACTGAAATTTTGTACACCAGGACTGATGGAGACAGGTTGGACTTATATCTGTGAAATGCAGTATTTTCGTTAACAGTGAATTAGAGAATGCGTTATTTTGTTATCCTGAGTACATATAAGTTACCCAAAAAGGATTGAAATGATAGCTGGCATTCCAAACCTAAAAGACGCCAGACTTCTCTCCATACCCCAATTGTAGTCCACAACATTGGTATTACACTGTATGTCAGATACAGAATGACCTGCCTCAGTTTGTAAGGTTTCAAGAGAGTCAAGGGGAAAAACTGGTCCTCTAGAGAAGTATTAGCATAGTGCAGTAGTCTCTGTAGCCAGAGACATACCTATATACCACTATATATAGTAGATGGATATCTGGCATATTCAGAACCCAGGGAAAGATATGGCATATCACTCCATGCGGCCATTGCCATTATGGGGGCACATCAGTCTAATCTGGAAAAATTACAATTTTGGGCAATTGAGAAAATTTCTGCACACTGGAGGGGAGAACATTTAAATACTGTATTAAGCAGGAGAGAGAGATTTATAGATTGGGCACTTTAGCACCAGGAGGTATGAATATAGATTTGGAATTAAAATGTTTTTTGAGAGACATAATACAAAATAAGGTGATAAAAAATAGGTATTTTGGTGGCATATTTATGAGTACGTAGGGGTACAGTAGGAATGATATTTTACATAGTCTTTGAACGCAACACTATAAAATGTATTACCGTATATACTCTAGTATAAGCCGAGTTTTTCAGCACAAAAAATGTGCTGAAAAACACAAACTCGGCTTATACTCGAGTCAAACATAAAATGTACACACAAAAAAAAGAAAAGAAATCAAAACTCACCTTTCCGGGGGCCCGTTCGGGTCTTCTGTGCCATCTGTTGGTAAGCGGCAGGTTCGTCCGATGTCACAGGCACTGACATCAGCCGCCGCCGCTGCAATAGTATTGTGTGTGCCGGCAGCAGAGGCTACGGCTGACGTCAGCGCTGTGCACGGCACGGACCTGCCGCTGACTGATGGACAGCAAAGAAGACCCGAGGGGGCCGCCGGAAAGGTGAGTTTTGATTTTTTTTTTTTTTTTTACATCAATGGGGCGGGGGTCCGGCTCCATAACGGGGCACAGGGGCTGGCAGGCTGTATTTCCCAGGGCACAGGGGCTGGCAGGCTGTATTTCCCGGGGCACAGGGGCTGGCAGGCTATATACTGGGAAACAGGGGCTGGCAGGCTATATACTGGGAAACAGGGGCTGGCAGGTTATATACTGGGACACAGGGGCTGGCAGGCTATATACTGGGGCTGGCAGGCTATATACTGGGGCACAGGGGCTGGCAGGCTATATACTGGGACACAGGGGCTGGCAGGCTATATACTGGGACACAGGGGCTGGCAGGCTATATACTGGGACACAGGGGCTGGCAGGCTATATACTGGGGCTGGCAGGCTATATACTGGGACACAGGGGCTGGCAGGCTATATACTGGGACACAGGGGCTGGCAGGCTATATACAGGGGCTGGCAGGCTATATACTGGGACACAGGGGCTGACAGGCTATATACTGGGACACAGGGGCTGGCAGGCTATATACTGGGGCTGGCAGGCTATATACTGGGGCACAGGGGCTGGCAGGCTGTATACTGGTGCACAGGGGCTGGCAGGGTATATACTGGGGGGCAGGGACTGGCTGGCTATATATTGGGGGGCTGCTGGCTACATACTTCTGGGGGCTTGCTGGCTATATATTTGGGGGAAGGGGCTGTGACCAATGCATTTCCCACCCTCGGCTTATACTCGAGTCAATAGGTTTTATCAGGTTTTTGTGGTAAAATTAGGGGTCTCGGCTTATACTCGGGTCGGCTTATACTCAAGTATATACGGTAATCACTATTGAATTATGCTTTTAACATATGCACGCTTTTAAATTGGAAAATGTGTGTATATACAATAAATACTATTTCCCTTTTGAACCTGGCAATCTGCACTATCCTTTCGCATACCTCCTGATGTAGGATTGGGAACACACGAGACGAGGATTGTGTTTCAACCCACTAAAGGAGGACGATTGGCGATGCAAGGAGTCGGGGATATCTTTTATTTCCAGTCCATGAAGAGGTGGTGAGAGGCTCTCGCCATTTGACAAACAGTATAAGGAGTAGAGCACTAATTTTATATCTTTGACTCTATGTCTAAATATATGTTGTTAGGAGTGACATTTTGGAATTAAGCAGGAAACACGACATATAGAGATAGGTGAAAATAGAATTCTTATTGTTGTTATAAACATATACCTTGAATTGTTAAGAGCAACATTTGGAAATTAAGTAGGAAATATAGCAAATAGGGATAGGTGGAAATAGAACAACATTCCCCTGATGCACCGTAAATATGAGTAGAATAGGGCATCAGTATCCTCATAGATTACGTAGTGAGTGAAGCACATCTGTGAGTTGATTGGCTAACACCCACGTGATTTTGAAGAGCAGGTTGAGGGTTTGTCAAAAAAAAAAAAAAAAAAAAAAACCCTCTGATTGGATGATCGTCAGTAACCATTGGTGGATTCCCACATGGGTTAGGGAAACCAGCGAAAAGGGATCCGCAGTATACAGGTATACTTTGATTAGTTTCTTAATAATATATAGATATTCCATGAAGATTGAATAAGATGAATAGAGGACTAGAGGACAGACGCTAATCATGCCCCGGAAGAAGCTGAGAGGCGAAACCCTGGGTCGGGCAGAGATTGGCGTCCTCGTGGAAAATAATCCTGATAGGCGCATTTTTACCTTCTTATGTGAGTAGAACTTGTAATAAAAGCTTTTAAAATTTTTAAACTGTCTACACTATGTCTGGATATGTCTCTTACACACAGTGAATGGAGGAGACTGGGACAGAAGTGAAAACATAGCGGTTTCTTGTCTGAATGGTGACTTATTCCCAAAAGTGATCTCTCGTGTTTGGAGTGGTGTGCAAATAAGGAGGAACTGTGCATTCATCGATGTTGGGATTATGAGCTCCGGTCATTTGAAAAAATTGTTCCTACTGGACTACTCTGAAGGACCAGGGTGCCCCAAGAGCTTGTGCTAATCATGCAAGGCAGTCTGACTCCTCTTATTTCTACTGGGAAGTCCCTCCTACCCCTCCCTGGTGCTGATTAGTCATCCTTTGCTCTGCAGGAGGGAGGAGTGAAGAGCAGGCATGAGCTGAGAGACACACTGCCTTGAATGAATAGCACATGCCCTTGGGACACCCTGCTACAGGCAGAGCGCTATATAGGCTAACAAAAAAAACCTTCATATTCTGTGGATATTAACCCCTTAACACTGAAGCCACTTTTCACCTTCCTGACACGGCCCATTTTTTCAAATCTGCCCTGTGTCACTATAAATGGTTATAACTTTGAAACGCTTTAACATATCCAAGTGATTTTAAAAACGTTTTCTCGTGACACTTTGTACTTCTTGTTAGTTGAAAAATTTTGGTGTTATGTTTTGCATTTATTCATGAGAAAATCAGATATTTGGTGAAAATTTGGAAAAATTCTTGATTTTCGAACTTCAAAATGTTCTACTTTTTCCATACATAGTCATAACCGCAAAAAAAATGTAATAACTAACATTCACTAAATGTCTAATTTATGTGGACATGATTTTTTAGGCATCCTCTTATTTTTGTAGGATGTTATGGGCCTTTGAACGTTAGGTGCGATTTTTCACAGTTTCATAAAAAACGCAAAATCCTGCTATTGAGGGACCTGCTCAGGTTTCAAATCACTTTGAGAGACCTAAATAAAAGTAAAACCCCATAAATTACCCCATTATAGAAACTACACCCCTCAACGTACGTAAAACAACTTTTATGAAGTTTGTTAACCCTTTAATTGTTTTACAGGGGTTAAAACAAAATCGGATACAATTTTGAAAGTAAACTTTTTTGGCTAAATGAATGTTTTTCAAAAAATTTACAAATTCTCAGTGGATAAAATACCAAAACGCTCCACAAAATTTGATACTCAATCCCTCCCGTGTATAACAATACCCCATATGTGGTGGTAACCCACCGTATGGGCACACGCCAGAGCATCGAAGGGAGCTGTGCCATTCAGAACAGATTATGCATTGTCACTTTTTATTGGCTATACAATCTTAATTTTTTTGGCAATTTGGACATATTAGGGGCTTATTTTTTGCGACATGAGATGCACTTTACAAATAATTCATTTTCGTGGGTCATGAGCTTATTGATGAGATTTTATTAACTCTTGAATGTATGGGTGAAAAGAAAATTGTCAATTTTGGTTTACTTAATTTTTGTATTTTTGGGGGTACACCGTTCACTAACAATACTATATTATCTTTATTCTATAGGTGATTACGATTATGGTGATACCTCATTTATACAGTTTTTCATTTATTTTTTAAATTTTACTGGATAAAAACTAATATAGAGGAAATCTCATTTGTTTTTGCATCGCCATCTTTTCGGAGACGTAACTTTAATAGTTTTTGGTTGACAGAGCTAGTTTAGGGCTTATTTTTTACATGTTGAGTTGTTCTTTTCAGTGGTACCATTTTGGCACACATAACTTTGTTTGATCACTTTTGTAGAACATTTTTGTGTAGAGATTTTATGAAAAATGTACATTTTTGGCGTGTTTTACGGGTTTTGTTTTTACGGCGTTCACCGAGCGGGTCCAAATGTTTCTGAGTTATTGTACGGATTGTTACGGACGCGGCGATACCAAATAAGTAGGGTTTTTTGGCGATTTTGTGGTTTTTTTCACTTTATTGCATGTGTATAGGGAATATTTGTCAACAACGGAAACACAGTGTCCCGGCACCATCCGGTCATACACAGCCCTATCTCCGGTGTAAGCGGGTACAGGTCCTGGCAGGTGAGTGAAGTCTGGTGGCACAATTGCAGACGGTGGTGCTCAGCTGGAGCGCTCAGACAGCGAAATGCAGAACATAGAGGAAGCGGCACTCACCGGTCTTGTGCAATTCAGTCTTTATTGCGGTGTATACATAGGCAGTGCGGGGCCTGGCGACGGGCCGTTTCGCGCTAAACTAGCGCATTATCAAGCCAAATGACGCCATCTCACCGCGCCGCGCACAATATATGCGTCGGAACCGGTGGTGGGCGTCATGACAACAACAATACAATAAACAACGTGACAGTGTGAGTTAAAACACAGAGAATACAAATTCATATTAAAAACACTGGCAAAGTATGCCTATCTGGGACATGCTTACATACGTGTAGAGACTGTATCGGGCCGTAACCCATAAAGTGGGGACACTTAATGAGAATAGCGGAACAACACGGTTAGTATAAGGCGAGTATATAACTAATGGTCGACAAGCTATAAAGGGAAGAAAAAGGGAAGAAAAAAGGAAGAAAAAAGGAAGAACAAGGGAGAGAGCTTTACACAAAGACACTATAATCATTCCTGTCATTAAGTCCTAGGGCACCTGTGGCATTGAACTGTATTATGTATCTGCTTTCTAATCTAAGCAGATTCTTACTCCTATCGCCCCCTAGGGGGTCAACTTTGACATGGTCAATGCCTGCAAATCTCAATACCCGTGTGTCTCCCCCGTGTTGTTTTCTGGCGTGTTCAATTAACCGGGGGCATCCCTCTCCCGTGTTAACCGACTTGCAGTGTTCCCTGAACCTAATGTATAGTTTACGTATGGTTTTCCCAATGTAGAAAAATTTACAGGGGCAAAACACTATGTAAACTACAAATGTGGACTTACAGGAAATGAACGTTCTCACTCTATGTGTGACCCCTCCAAGGAACCACACCTAAAATTGCCCACAGGGATACTTTTTTCTAACCAGGTTTGGTCATGTGTGGAGAATAGGCTTCGTACAAGAGACCCCCGGACAGTGGGGCAACGCCTAAAAGCCACACAAGGACGTACTGCAGTAATATCCTCCAGTTGGGAGTCCTGCTTCAAAATACTCCAATTTCTGGCGATGGCCTGACGTATGGCTGTCTCACAAGGGCTAAACTCGAATGAAAAGGTAAACCTCTTTTCTCTATTCTCCTCCCCTCTCTTTTTGTACTGTCTTTTGTGTTTAATACTCTTCCTAGTGCCAGAGCCCAACAGCTCTTCCTGAGACATAGTGATAACCCTCCCATAGGCTTCAGCAATAATGTCATTAGGATAACCCCTAGCTGCCAACCTGTCTCCTAATTCCTTAGCCTGTTGATAGAACAACGTATCATTACTATTGATACGTCTAAGTCGTAGGAATTGTGCATACGGAAGTCCTTTTTTAGTATGAAAGGGATGAAAGCTACTAAAATGGAGAAGGGAGTTAGTGGCCGATTCTTTTCTAAAGGCTGAAGTATGCAGTTCGCCCTGTGTTTCAAACACTCTGACATCCAAGAACTCTAGCGTTTTTTCCCCATAAACCGCAGTGAAATGCATATTCATATGGTTATTGATGTTGAGATAATCAACGAAATCAAAGAACTCCAAACGGGTACCCTCCCACACAATGAAGATATCATCCACGTATCGGTGGAAAGCCTTGATGTTTGAGGCAAAAGGGTTGTCCAGAGAGTAGACCAGGCGATTCTCGACAAATGCGAGGAAAAGGTTGGCAAAAGTACAGGCCACAGGAGTGCCCATCGCCGTGCCCACTCTCTGGACAAACCAATGTCCATCAAACAGGAAAGCATTGTGGGATAGGATGAATTGGAGACCCTCACAGACAAACTCTACAAAGTGAGAGCTCTTGTTAGCATTAACCAGCAGATGGTTGATACATTGAACACCTAAATCTTGCGGGATGCGAGTATATAAGCTCTCAACGTCAATGGAGGCTAAAGTGTAGCTATCCTTCCAACATATGTCTCTAATGACTTTAAGAAATGAATTGGTATCTTTTAGATATGACGGTATGTCAGAGAGGGTAGGGCGTAAAAGCCAATCCAAATACTGCGAAAGAGGTTCGGTCAGGGAGCCGATGCCTGCCACAATGAGGCGGCCAGGTGGATTATCTAATGACTTATGTACCTTGGGTAGGAAGTACCATACGGGGTATCTGGGGTTTTCAGGTAACAATTTGATAGCAGTCTGCTCGGATAAAACCCCTCTTTCAACATTTTTCCTAAGGAAGGAACGCAACAGGGTCTGATACTTGGAAGTGGGATTAGCTCCTAGTGGGGTATAAGTGACGCTATCCTTAAGCTGCCTATCCGCCTCCCTCCTGTAATATTCTTTGGTCATGATGACCACATTACCCCCCTTTGTCTGCTGGCTTCACCTCAATATGGTCAAGGGATTGTAACCAACGTAAGGCAGCTTTTTCAACCGCCGACAGATTGTCGCGAGCCACAGGATAGACAAGAGCCTTAACGTCGTTCTTGACACATTGACAAAAAATGTCAAGGGGTGAGCCAGCATGCAAGGGGGGACAGAAGGTGGACTTGACGCCCTTCTTAAAGGCCTCGATTTCAACTTCTAAACTCGAATGCCCAAGTTCCGCCCCTTCATCCAAGGGGGGGGTATCATCTAGGCTGAGCAAGCATTCAATGGCAGATAAATCAAGGTGGGCAGTGGCATCAGGGGGGGAAAACCCCAGCGGTCCAATAACGGCTGAGATCTCACCCTCTCTGCGGCCCCTGGTAGGTCCCCCAGTGCCTTCCCAGTCATGGAAGAACTTATGCAAATTCAATTTGCGTATACTTTTAAACAAATCGATTTCGAATTGCGTGGGGTCAAATTTGTTGGTGATAGCAAAGTTGAGACCTTTTTTAAGGAGAGACAAACAATCATCAGAAAGGGTAAGGTTAGTGAGATTAATAACGTTATTGTCCTTAGTGTCCTCAATCCTGCAAGGAGGGTTAGGGGAGCCGGGAATGTTGCAAGTAGGGGTGTATGTGGGTCCAAAGTGAGACAGATGCTCTAGATGGTCCAGCAACGCCTCCGGACCGACCAGACCAGCTGTAGTGGAGTTAGAGGGGTTAGTGGGCAGTTCTGGGTTAGTAGGGACATCACCTGTAGGTTTCATCGCCATGAAACCTGTTTTCTCTTCCGAAATGGATGTCGATTCCTTTTTCCTCCATCTCCCCCTCCGGATGCGCCTCCTAAAGGGGGCAACGATGTTGTCGTTTCCATCCCGTTGTCTCCATTCACACCGGGACCAGGTGTCTTTGTGTCTTGCTCCCTGTTGGTTTCATCGGACAGACTAGAATCGGATTCTGTCGTCCAGAACTCAGAATTTTTGGTTCTTCTTCTTCTTTGGTTATAGGTTCCTCTTCTAGGATTTTGCCTCTTTGCGGAACTCCAATCAAAGATAAGACCCTGTTCAAAGTCGATCTTGTCCCGTACAAATTTGTCCCTCTTCTTCTCCTTTATTTCTATTTGTATCACCACAAGTTTCTTCTCCAGTTTCTTTGAGAAGGTCGCAAAGGCATTCTCTCCTAATCTGGTTCGGAGCTCTGTCCTTGCTTTGCAGAGTTCATTGGTTATGGTTGTATACTCCATTTCATTTCTGCCCATAACTAGCCGCATCAGGTTCAACGAATGTTCAAGATGTAACTCCTTCCATCTATTCATGAAGGCATGGTCGTCTGTTCTTCCTTTTTTCTTCCCTTTTTCTTCCCTTTATAGCTTGTCGACCATTAGTTATATACTCGCCTTATACTAACCGTGTTGTTCCGCTATTCTCATTAAGTGTCCCCACTTTATGGGTTACGGCCCGATACAGTCTCTACACGTATGTAAGCATGTCCCAGATAGGCATACTTTGCCAGTGTTTTTAATATGAATTTGTATTCTCTGTGTTTTAACTCACACTGTCACGTTGTTTATTGTATTGTTGTTGTCATGACGCCCACCACCGGTTCCGACGCATATATTGTGCGCGGCGCGGTGAGATGACGTCATTTGGCTTGATAATGCGCTAGTTTAGCGCGAAACGGCCCGTCGCCAGGCCCCGCACTGCCTATGTATACACCGCAATAAAGACTGAATTGCACAAGACCGGTGAGTGCCGCTTCCTCTATGTTCTACATAGGGAATATTTGTGTTTAGGGGACTTTAACTTTATTTAATTAATTCTTTTTATTAAAAAATGATTTTATGTAGTGTTTTTAACATTTTTTATTAACTTTTACAGGTTAGCTTGAACAAGTGATCCACTGATCACTTGTTCAAGCTCTTCTTCACATTACACAGTGTAATACAGATGTATTACACTGTGTAATGTAACACAGTCGGCTCACAGAAGAGGATCCGGCTCACAGAAGAGGTTCGCGCAGCCCCGGGCACCGGCAGCATGACCACGGCGTGTCAGGGGTTAACACCCGCGATCGGAGAAATCTCCGATCGCGGGTGTTAGAGGCGGGTGTCGGCTATAACATATAGCTGACACCCACAGAATCTGGCGCGGGCTCCGTTCTGGAGCCGGCGCCAGAAGCATGACGTACTATTACTGCATTTTGCGGGAACGCATCTCCCGCCATGCAGTAATAGTAGGTCAAATGTTGGGAAGGGGTTAATATCATATGCATAGTTCCCATCATTCAAGAGTAACAATATATAAAAAAAGAGCAGTAATTAGATTAAATTGACACTGATTACAGAGCCCAGCAGCCCATACACATCTAAAAGCATGGCAGCTGTCCACCTTGATTTATTATAGGCAGTACATTTATGATAAAGGGTTATTTTTAAAATAATTATTTAAGTCAATGTATTTATTTTTATGATATTTAACCAGCAAAAGATATATTTTTCCCCACTTATTATGACTAGAGTCATACTGAATTTCCCATCATAAGTGGGATGCAGACTTATCTCGGAATATTCTCCTTGCATTCTGAAATTTTAATTGCTACATGCTAAAACACCATTAAACCAGCTCAAAACTAGAATAATAATTTCTATAAAAAGCAAAACAGTTCAACAAAAAAAACAAAAAAAAAAAAATTAACACGTTTATGGTTTAGGCTTCATTACTTCTAAAATGTACAAAGTACTGAATATAGTTCTGTTAAGATGACTACTATTGCACCTACACTTCCAGGAAAATACACGATTGTACTTTCCATTATCAAATACGAAGCCACATTGCAAAACTGCAGAAACCTCTTCTACTTAATGCATCAATTCTTTAACAATTTCCATAGTGTTAACTTACATTTCATTTAGTAGATGCTCAAAATCACTGAACCAAAACACATTATGCTTAGCATTATTGATTACAATACTAATTTTGTTAAGTAATTTGAGCTTACAAGACATATATCAAGTTTAGCTCTTAGGGAAAGTGCTGAACTAAGATAAACATCAATTAGCCACAGTATAATACATTGTTATATTTACAAGAACACTACATACTGTAAAATGCTGGCTGTACTTCATAAAAAGTGCAGCTTGCAAAAAATGGGCTAATCTGCATACCTCAGCTTTTTATAACTCACAAATGTATACAGTATATTCCATCATAGAGCAATAAAATAAGAGGCCTTGCCAATGCTATATTGTGGTATATACATTTCATATTTCATCTCATGATAGAGATGTTGCTATTAAAAATTCAGTCTTTCAACAAATTTAGGGTCGGAATTCATGTATCTTAGCTCCAGTAGCATGAAAGTAGTCAATGAAATCATAAAGACTGGAAGAAAATCTCTGTTGTGTCCAACAAAAGTAATTATTCATACATCAAATGCCTCTATCTGTATTTCTGATAGGTTCACATTAAACGTGTCATTTGATTTGTAAATTCCAATAACCCCATACACAGACATGGCTAAAGTGCTTCAGGGCTCACCATAGATTATCTGAAAGGAGAGAGCTGGTTAATTGTGAATATGACATCTAATGATTGACGATCATATAACATTTGGAATTGTAGCACTTTGTAATAACAAAATCTATACAAATTTACGTTTTTGGAAAAAAAAAAAAAATAAATCTATCACAAGTTTACCTACAATAAAATGTATGCATGCTAAAAGAGGATAGCTATATTTGTACATGAAACTCTGTAGAACATGATTAGATAAGATATTTTCATTGAATGAAATGGAAAACACATTGCGCCTATGCAATCACCTGTAATTCCAAATTTGGAATCAAGTCACATTGCAATATGATCCCTGCAAATCACACTGGGCATCCTAATAGGCTGATTAGTATTTGCCAAGCCACAACAAACAGCGTTACATAATGAATTTCAAGCACACTTTTCTTTAAAACTTAAAAGGATATGTGCAACAACCCTGCCAATGCAAAGGCTAGGTAGGAGTTGCAAAATTGTCCCTCCACTGGTCAGGAGCTGTCTGGTGAGCCTGCTTAACTCACTCAGAAGCTATTGCCCTAGTAAGCTTTCTTACCAGAAAGCAGAGGTGTCTCAGGACAGCTTCCTGACACATTGCTCTTGAGCTTAGTTTCCAGACTGCCCCAGAGGTCCTCTGTCTGGACTCTGCTCCATCTTTACCAGCCCAGCCTAAAGCTACTACCAGGATGTGAGCCACCCTTCCTGTGGGCCAGCTTTCCAGCCTGCTAAACCTTCTGCTCATGTTAGGCAGTTGTCTGCTGTTGAAGTTCCAATAAAGAACTGTGAGTTCATTTGCAATGTGCTTCCGTGTGATCAGGACTCCCCATCCTTCATCTCTATATACACCTCAGGGGTTGCCCTAGGGAGAAACTTCTCCATAAGCACATCTCCACTTTTTTTGCACACACCAGCTGCTGGAGCCTGCCAGGCTGTAGGCCCGTCCTCCGGTCCCAAAAACAAGCACTGTGACCATAGCGTACCCAAGCCAGCAACTCCAGTATTCTGGGCCTCGCCTGCCTCCTCCTGAAGAAAGGTTAGACCCCGGTCGGGGATGCTGCATATGTATTTAATTATGCTCTTTTTACCATGGCTCTAGAGGGTAGACGTGGCTTGGTTTTGCATCATATCACATGACATTGCACATGACTAGTCAGGTGACCATTAGGTTTCTCCTGCCTTCACCATCATGTGACACTGCACATGACCTGTCACATGTTAAGGTCATACCCACATCATGTTGAGGTCATACCCTTTGCATCATATCACATGACCAGTCACTTCCGCCTCCACCAGCTTGGAATCTGGCACATGATTACCCACTTTCATTACGTTAAGTGCATTCATCTGCCATCCCCACAATCTTATAGGATGTTATTCCTGTCAATTAATTAGGCAATGTCCAGATTGGTGGATAGTTCTTTATAAGCAATGAAACACATTTTTAACACCACCCCCAGAAGAAGGCAACACTGAAACATGCGGTCAGGTTTCTCTTTTGTGCAATGTAACTTGCACTTTGCTATTTTATGTTTTCTGTGTCCTGGGTATCCTCATGACATTTGTACTAATGAACTACTCAATATTGTGCACCATTTTTTGTAATCATTGAGGATCCCAGGCAAACTTACAGTTTAGAGATCTACACTCACCGGCCACTTTATTAGGTACACCATGCTAGTAATGGGTTGGACCCCCTTTTGCCTTCAGAACTGCCTCAATTCTTCGTGGCATAGATTCAACAAGGTGCTGGAAGCATTCCTCAGAGATTTTGGTCCATATTGACATGATAGCATCACACAGTTGCCGCAGATTTGTCGGTTGCACATGCATGATGCGAATCTCCCGTTCCACCACATCCCAAATATGCTCTATTGGATTGAGATCTGGTGACTGTGGATGCCATTTGAGTAAAGTGAACTCATTGTCATGTTCAAGAAACCAGTCTGAGATGATTCCAGCTTTATGACATGGCGCAGTATCCTACTGAAAGTAGCCATCAGATGTTGGGTACATTGTGGTCATAAAGGGATGGACATGGTCAGCAACAATACTCAGGTAGGCTGGGGCGTTGTAACGATGCTCAATTGGTACCAAGGGGCCCAAAGAGTGCCAAGAAAATCTTCTCCACACCATGACACCACCACCACCAGCCTGAACCGTTGATACAAGGCAGGATGGAACCATGCTTTCATGTTGTTGACGCCAAATTCTGACCCTACCATCCGAATGTCGCAGCAGAAATCGAGACTCATCAGACCAGGCAACGTTTTTCCAATCTTCTACTGTCCAATTTCGATGAGCTTGTGCAAATTGTAGCCTCAGTTTCCTGTTCTTAGCTGAAAGGAGTGGCACCAGTGTGCTGCTGTAGCCCATCTGCCTCAAAGTTCAACGTACTGTGCGTTCAAAGATGCTCTTCTGTCTACCTTGGTTGTAACGGGTGGCGATTTGAGTCACTGTTGCCTATCTATCAGCTCGAACCAGTCTGCCCATTCTCCTCTGACCTCTGGCATCAACACGGCATTTCCGCCCACAGAACTGCCGCTCACTGGATGTTTTTTCTTTTTCAGACCATTCTCTGTAAGCCCTAGAGATGGTTGTGCGTGAAAATCCCAGTAGATCAGCAGTTTCTGAAATACTCAGACCAGCCCTTCTGGCACAAACAACCATGCCACTTTCAAAGGCACTCAAATCACCTTTCTTCCCCATACTGATGCTCGGTTTGAACTGCAGGAGATTGTCTTGACCATGTCTACATGCCTAAATGCACTGAGTTGCCGCCATGTGATTGGCTGATTAGAAATTAAGTGTTAACGAGCAGTTGGACAGGTGTACCTAATAAAGTGGGCGGTGAGTGTATAATACCTCCCACATTAGTTATTTGTGGGAGTATATTTGGATTTTCCTGTGTCAGTCTGGTTTTCACCGTGGATATCTTTCCTTTAATCTTTTATATGTTTTTATATTTATTAGATCAATAAAGTATATTTGGCATAAATTTGTATTAGTTTGGTTTTTGTACATGGAACTCTGTAGAGCATGATTAGATGAGATATTGTCATGGAATGAAATGGAAAACACATTGCGCCTATGCAATCACCTGTAATTACAAATTTGGCAATCAAGTCACATTGCAATATGATCCTTGCAAATCACACTGGGCATCCTAATAGGCTGATTAGTATTTGCCAAGCCACAACAAACAGTGTTACATAATGAATTTCAAGCACACTTTTCTTAAAACTTAAAAGGATGTGTATTTGATTATGCTATACAGAGGGAGAATCTGCACAATTCATTAAGGCTGTTAAAAATGTTTAAATGTTCCTTTAGAGCTGCAGGATAACTTTAATAAACAAGATGGCTGGGGGAAAGTACTTGAGAACATAACATTTTCCTGAGCTTTAAACATGGTATAGACTAGCTGCTATAATGTCGCCGATGTACATTCTTGTTCTTAAGTCTCAGTCACTCCGACACACAGATGCAGCACTGAGGACTTTATGTAGGGAGATTGAGCAGCACTTTCTAAGTCTACATTCACACAGCAGTACTTGACACATTTTCCGTCTCCTCCATTAAAACCAGGTCATAATTTTGACCAGCGTGCCCTATGTATTCAGTGGCATCTGCCTGGATTCCACTCAGAATATAGGGCAGTGATGGCAAACCTTTTTTACATCGAGTGCCCAAACTACAGCCAAAACCCAAATTTTTTTGCAAAGTGCCAATGCGCCAATGTAAGCAGTAACTTATTACTCTCTGCTGTGCCACATGTTTAAATTGTATAGGCACCTGAGGACACCAGTATGATAGAAAGAAGGAGAAGTAGTTTGGATTATCATTGTAGTTTCCTTTTAGGGTCCTGGGCTGCCTGGGACTGCAAGAAGTTGAGTCCTGTCTGGCGAACCCTTCCCTGGGGTGATGGCCTGGGTGCCCATATAGTGGGCTCTGAGTGCCACCACTGGCACCCGTGCCATAGGTTCGCAACCACTGATATAGGGCTTTCGTTCACTAGGGGCCTAGACCAAAATGTGAAAAACAATCCTATAGCATTATTCTGTCTCATAAAAACATTCCAGCTGGAACAATGTAATCAGGCAGTAGTTAAATATACTTTTACAAAACTACACTCAAAATCTTAGAGCTCTTTAATATACGCTATTGTTTCACTGGCTGTGGTCTGGATTTATAAACCTCCGCCAAGGAATTTTAAGAAATCCATGAATTCATTAATCAAGAGAACTGTTCCACACTTTTCCCTATATACAGTAGTGTATAACTTATAGTTACACACCTTTGTAGAGGGAAATATCTTTTAAGTTGGTGTGTATCACAACCTGTATACAAGTTCTGTGAAGACATAAAACAATTTAAGATGTTGCACCGTCTAAAACCAGAGCTACAAAGAACAGTCCTGGATGGATCCAACAGTCATCCAATATACAATGTTTAAAAATTAAATCTGACCGGAGCTCACAATTCATCTTTAGGTCTTCGGTTTTGATATCCAAGACTTTTTTTTAACTGATAAATGTATTCCGACCAAACACATCAATAGAAATGAGACATGCCATGCCATGCTCAGAAAATGACGTGGCATCCTCATGATTTATTGTATGCACATTTTTATTCTATTTTATGTTAATAGAACCAAAAATAAAAGTTTTATATCAGTTTAAACCGTCTACACTATGTCCGCATATCTTTTCTGTATAGCAAGCTGAGCTACGGAGGGGATTTGAGGAGAAAGGAATTACAGCGGTTTTGTGTCTGAATGAAGTCTTATTTCTATTGATGTCTTTGTACGGAATACATTTATTAGTTAAAAGAAGTCTTGGACATCGAAACAGAAGACCTAAAGATGAATTGTGAGCTCCGGTCAGATCAAAGTTCTGTGAAGAGGGAATTGACACTGAACTGGAAAAGGGAAGAAGATGACCCACCACATCATTGTCTATCTTTTAGCTTCATATACAGTATTTAAATCATATCAGTAATCAATTTTGATGGGCCTGGAACATCTAGATTTGTTCACAAGGGTTCATAATGTTAGCTCAACACTTTTAAGCTGCAGTCATTGCCCCATCAAAATATCCCACAAAGGGCATTAAGTTACAAAAATGTTAATTTCCTCATAGATAGATATACACCTGCAACTATGTTTTATACCTTCATCTCTGAATTCACCATGAATTTGCATTCTGCAATGTCAGGCCTCGGAGAAATTACCTGCACCTCACTTTCTATAAATTCTTTTTTTTATTGTCTTGGCATTGCAGGTTTTGTAATAAAGATCTGCGCAAGGAGCAGATTAATGCACAAACTGTACCTCCGAGAAGGTTAGGAATTTATAACCGGATGAACAGAAATTTTGTTATCAATTAGTACACATTTCATCAAGAGTCAAACGAGGGCAGCCTAAAACAATACAACTGTGCCTAAAGGAAGCGAAGATGTGAACACACTGAAGAGGACAATGGCCTAACTGAAACCCCACAGTAACAAGTTAAAAGTAAAGACATTCCAGCTTCAACTGACTACCTGGATACAAACCTTTATTCCACTGCTATGTAGCTTTTATAATGTTTGGGAATTAAGAGATTTTTGTAATAAGTCCTGATGCCAGTGCGAAGTAAGTTATGGATATTTCAGGTGCATGTAGTTTATTTAGCCCATGACATATATAGAATTTTCTAGACTGCTCAATTTAAGCATCATGGTCCAAAAGGACAATGGTCTTGTACAGTAATCACGGTACTAGTACAATACAGTAGTCCTGGGGGGAATGGAGGCGTAGGACTGTGCCGTCGCCAAATAGACTAATAATATATATATTATATATATTATATATATATATTATATACACACATATAAAAAACATATATAAACAAATAAACACTTACCATCAGGGGCATTAGCATCACAGTTTACAGAGATCATCTTGGATGAGTTCCTAATAGTAGAGCCCTGAAATTGCAAACGTACAAGTAAAAAAGCCTTACAGAAAAACACAAAAGGTCAACAATCCCAGCTTTAAACCTCTTCAACATACACAACTTGTTAAATAACCTAAATACATTTAGACAGATAAAGGACCAGAATATATATATATATATATATATATATATATATATACGGTAGTATCCAGACACAGGCTCCAAGCAAGTTATTTTCTGAAGAGGGGCAATATTTACCTGCCAGATCCTTATAGCCTCATTTATATCACACAGCCTGGAGTCATAGACTGTCATTTACCCTCATTTACAGACAGAAGGATGATTTCTTTTAAGCAGGCTTCTTGTGAGTAAAAGCTCCAGGCTCTCTGCCTTACGTGTATTCAGACTGATAGGACACTTAGAAGTCTAGCATAGGAAACCTAGAAAGGTTTACCTAAAAGGTCTTCACTGACAGCATCTCATACACGAGATTAAATCTTGCATAACAATCCTTATTCTGCTGGCAATCAAATCAGATCCTTACTATACTGATACTAATTGCAAACTTTGTGGAAAAGGTCCATGGTTAACAAATATTATAGGTTTTTAACCCCCTCAAGATCCTTCAGATTTGCTCCTTAATATAAAGTATACAAATTAAGGCCGTGTGGGGCCGGATATACATCCCCAGAGACGCCTATGGCAACGGTACAGTGGAGTAGAGTAGTAGTAGAGTATGTTCTGTGTTTTCAGCCATTTCCTATGTAGAGGGGAGGAGAAAGCAGCACTTCCTCCTCCTCTTAAACGCTGGCTACAGCCGGGTGAGCACACGTTGTTGTGATTCTAGCCTAGGGTGATGACTGCTACCAACTAACTATTGATAGAAATACTCATTGGTGACGCAAAATTTACCAAGAAGAACACAAAGATGCTAAATTCTAGATCAGTCAGTGACAGGCTGTGAGTGAAGAGGTCTAAAAACTGAACTAAATCCTTAGGTCATGGAGAAAAAACCTAAATAGGAGCTTTAAAAGCTGTCAATAGGCCAATGGAATGTGATGAAGTGTTGATTTTAAATATTTTTTAACACAAAGCAAAATTTTATTACGACTTTCATAAGATATAAGAGGGAAAGTAAGAGTCAACTGCTGTTAATCCTTTGGCCCAGTATAGCGTGTAGAATTCATGACCAGGTGCAAGTCTCATCATAAATTTGGCACACATCCTGCTATAATTGACTCATGTAGGGGACTTGCGTTGATTGGTCAAATGCAGCAAGCTTTTACAATCTGCCTTTTCCTTGCCCCTATCTTACCCTATTTTTGGAAGAAGGCAGGCAAAAAACTTAATTTGCAAAACTTTTGACAACGATTTGTGCCTTTTTCTATGCCAAAATACATTGATAAATGTCTCCCATTGATTTGACCACAAAATAATCTATATGCCGGTACCAAAGTATTCAAACATCTATACCAAAAATCAAACATCTAGTGCTTGGCTGAAACTGGGTCTTGCAAGAAGACAATAATTCAAATCAATTAAAAAAAACACAACGCTTAAAAAAATAATTAAAAAAAAAAAAAAAAAAGCTGCTCGAGTCTAGAGCTACATGAAGTTGTGGTAGTAACTCTTTAGTAAGTTAATAATAATCCTTATAACACAATAAATGCCAAGAGTGAACGCTGCTGTATAGCTTGTCTGCCATTTATCAGTTCACTCTGGGTCATTATATGTTGTCTACACTATAGAAATTATTTTATTCTTGTTCTCTATGTGAACGCATCAATCTACAAACCTGCAATACACCCACAGATAACAAACATAAATAAATACAAAAGTGAGCTGAGCGCGATCCATACAGCATGTTCCCAGAGAACAATGTTCCTGCAGTTTTGAATGATAAACACCACCACAATAAAAACATGTGTGCGATTTATATTAGTGATAGAACTTAGAACTCATATTCTCATAAATAAAAGAATGTAAAAGAGTTCCAAAAACAATATTAATTCCTTGTAGGTACAACATTCTGCACACCTTCTTTTACAGTTGGAGGGTGCCTTTTGCATTAAAGGAAACCTACCATTTCAAATGGTAGGGGTAAGCTGTAAATACCGAGCACCAGCTCTGGGTGAGCCGGTGCTTACTTTCGTTAGTGTTATAAACCACTGTATTGCGGTTTTAACACTTTTTAAAGTTTCTAGCTGTAGCTGCTTCGGCGCTGCGTGCGCACGACCGTGCGCGCACCTACATAGGAAATGCCGAAGACGTTGCACGCGCATGGTCGCGCGCAGCGCCAAAGCAGCTTCTGCGGTTAATAACTAACGAAAGTAAGCACCGGCTCCAGCTCACCCTGAGCTGGTGCTCAGTATTTACAGCTTACCCCTACCGTTTGAAATGGTAGGTTTCCTTTAAAAGATGGAAGTACTTTATGTAACAGATGCCGACCGCAGCAGTAACCAGATGGTTTCAGCTGTGCAATACAATAGACACCCAACGCATAAGGAGAAGGTTCGGTACATGAGCCCTCTCCATACATAACCCTTTTCACGACCGTCCAACATACGGTAAATATACGTCAGACTGTCATGAAGGGGTAAGAAGTGACAGCACAAGCATAAAATTTGCTCAACAGTCCACTGTAAGTAAATGCCACTGGAATAACTAAGATTATTGCTCTGAAACTAAAAAGCAGATCTTACCTCCACTAGATATTTTTGGCTTCCATACATGACATATTGTGGTGCCAGGCTGTAAATCATGTAGCTAGTGTGAAGGACGATCAACAAGAGAATCATGCAGAGAAAGAGAAGTGCTTGAGGTCTTGTTCGTTCCCTTCTAATCTTGAACAACTGTTAACATGACACACGTAATTCAACAATGTTAAAAGCAGAAAGTATATTATTTAACCTTCTCTGCAGCTCTCTGCCTAGAGCTAAAATGAACACGGCTGTTTAGTGCGACAGAATGTGTACGAACATCTCCCTTTTGACATTATATATTTTTAAAAAATGCATTCGTGGCTAATTTTTAACTTTACCATTTACCAAATTATGCTACGCTGCAAAAAAAAAAAAAAAAAAAAAAATTATTTATTTTTGTTAAATTGATTTGAGATAGATATATATTTATATATATTTTTAAATTCCACTGGTACCATGATGCCATGTGAAGGGCCTTTCATAATAATAATGCATTATAAAGTTGTTATTTTGCATAATCTTTCACTTTCCGTAGTTATGGTGCTTAACAGCAGACACTTTTTTATAAAAAGTAGAAAAAAAAAACCTGACTGTTAGAGAATGGATAGATATATATAATATATATCAGTGTAGTAACACAATAGGAAAACCAGTTCTATATATTATATATTTTTAGGTCTTGAACTGCTGGGGGAATTAAGGCAATGTTTTGTGTAAGTGATGGAGGGCATTATTTAGGTCCATTTTTATAGTACAGTATACTAGATACGAATGAGTTTTTTTTTTTTTTTTTTAATAAAAATGCCCTCATAAAGTCATCAAAAATCCTAGGAGACATTTACTTTTTATTTTACACTAACTAGGATGCCCAAGTGCCAGAGGGGGAGGGGAACAAACACTTATAGGGGTGAGGAGTAACCAAAGCCGTACAAGGTTCTAAACTCCAGCAATCAATGTAATAAACCACTTTTTCTCCTGTCTCTCCAACAACAACAACCTACTTCTGTGATCTGTGCAGTAGAAAAACATTGATGCAGTGTTAGAACATGAACCACTTGCCATTAAAAGACAGTGGTCAGTCTTATAGGTTGACAGCAGCAGTTGTTAGTAGCTGTAGGATTATGAAAAAATATTATATTCCAGGACTTTAACCGGTGGAGTGCCCTCAAACTGTGTTCTGGAGTTTCTGCATTGAAACTGCTCTCCAGCCCCTCCTGTTTGCTGTAAAATCAAACTAGAAGCCCGCTACTTCTATAACTAAGAACAGGGGGATTGGTTGTGCTGTATTCAGCACACAGATCCCACAATAAAAAATGAACCCCTTTGGTCCAAGCCTGGATACAATATTGGAATATAAATGCACGTTTCACAGTATTGATTACACAGCTCTTCAGTGCTGCTACCAACACAGTTTGCATCACTGCATGGTGAAAACTGTTGGTAGACTGCCTTTTAGGGGTAATTATAAAATAAATTGGTATTATAGGATTAAAGAATGCTAGACTCGAAAACCTTGTCCCATTTTACCCTCAACGGCACGATCTTGGCAAATGCCGGTCACAACTAAACCTAAACTCTACAGTAATGTGGCATTTACCATCAACAGTAAAGAGAATTCTAGTCCAAGAATTAAAAAAAAAAAAACGGGATACTGTAGCTCAACATTATTAGTAACATTGGGGGGTTACAGTGTTGCCACCCACACCAATTGGTTGCTTGAAGGAGCAGTTGCCCAGTGCATTTTACAGATGTGGAGCTTACACTGGACACCTTCAAACACTGCTAGGGGGTGCCAGGGTTTAGCACCAGGAAAACTCTAAGATTTCTTTAACCCCTTCCCGACATTTGACGTAATAGTACTGCATGGCGGGAGGTGCGTTCCCGCAAAATGCAGTATTATTACGTCAAGCTTCTGGCGCCGGCTCCTGAACGGAGCCGGCGCCAGAAGCTGCGGGTGTCGGCTATATATTATAGCCGACACCTGCCTCTAACACCCGCGATCGGAGATTTCTCCGATCGCGGGTGTTAACCCCTAACACGCCGCGGTCGCGCTGACCGCGGCGTGTCAGAGGCATTTAAATGTAATGTCAGGGGAATCGGACCCCCCCGCGGCGCTTACTGGGGGGGGTCCGCTGCTCCGATCGCAGCCCCGGGACTGCCGGTGCCCGGGGCTGCGAGATCTTCATCCGGAAGCCGGGTCCTGCCTTCTGGCAGGACCCGGCTGTAAGACACTGGGCATGCGCAGCATGCTCAGTGTCTTACATTACACAGTGCAATACATCTGTATTGCACTGTGTAACCTGTAAAATAGCTTGAACAAGTGATCAGAAGATCACTTGTTCAAGCTTAGATGTCATTAACTGTAAAAAAAAGTTAAAACAATAAATAAAGGTTTTTTAAAATAAAAATAAATAATAAAAGAAAGTGAAAGTCCCCCCAAACACCACATTTCCCTTTACACAAGTAATAAAGTATAAAATACACTAAATCACAAAAAAACCCCACTTATTTGGTATCGCCGCGTCCGTAACAATCTGTACAATAAATCCTAATCATAATTGGACCCTCTAGGTGAACGTGGTAAAAAAAAAAACCCAAAAACTTGCCAAAAATTAAAACTTTTTATCAAATTGCTTTACAAAAAATGTTCTAAAAAGTGATCCGAAAAAGTTACAAGCGCCAAAATAATACCACTGAAAAGAACAACTTGTCACGCAAAAAATAAGCTCACAACCAGCTCCGTCAACCAAAAAATACTATAGTTATGCCACTATAAAGATGGCAATACTAAAACAAATGCAATTTTTTCTATTCTAGTTTTCCTTCAATAAAATTGGACAAATAAAAATAAAACTATATAAATGAGGTATCACCGTAATCGTAGTGATCCGTAGAATAAAGATAATATATTATTGTTATGCTACAGCGAACACCCCCCCAAAAAATGCTAAAAATCCAAAACAAGAATTGATGATTTTATTTTCCTCCACACGAAAAAAGTTAATAAAATTGCTTCGATAAGCTAAACACCCTCTAAAATAAAGTTTTTTTTTACAGTGCATCGCGTCTCGCAAAAAATAAGCCCTTATTTGTCTAAATTGCTTAAAAAATAAAGATTGTACAGCCTATTCCCAACGAGCGTTGTAATAGAACGGTGCGGCGGGTAGTGACTTGCCAACACCGGTCAGACACAGTGATCGGGGTAAGACTGCGGCTGTTCCTGACAGCCATCCATCCTGCCCCATGGACCAGAAGGGTTACGTCCCCCCCACACACCCCCAGTTTATTATCGCTGCTATTGGCTCATCAATTCAGACGAGCCAATAGCAGCGAATTTACTTATGACGTCAGTAATACCGATCACCATGTCTGTAGACACGGTGATCGGGGCAGGGTGGCGGCTGTTCCTGACAGCCACCGATTTTGCCTTGTGGTTCAGAGGGGTTTTGTTGCCCCCCTCTGTCCATGTTTGCCGCTATTGGCTGGTCGATTTGGTCCAGCTAAAAGCAGCAATATTCGTCACAATGGGCATCGCTAGGGTGAATAAGAGCAACACTTGGCGATAATTTCCCTACGAAAAACGAAGATATGGTACAAAAGCGCTGGCCGTGCACATTGTACAGATTATGCTGTACAACTCTTATGTGCTGTTCCAATGTGCACGCCCTGCCGTATCATTTCTCCGTTTTCAAGAGGAAGATATTAGGAAACTAATATTGGGACAAGAAGGACGGGGCCCCTGTACCTCTGGTTTAGATGTTCCTGTATTTTGTCAGGGCAGCATTTTCCCGGTGAATTCTGCTGCTTCTAAAGGAAGGACTCAGAAAAGAGTTTGTTCCAAAAGAGGAGTTAGGATGGACACTATATACTAAGGATGGACACTATATACTAAGGATGGACACTATATACTAAGGATGGACACTATATACTACTAAGAGACCTGCGACAACTCCAAGTGTGACAAAAGTTTAGATGGTCCCCTGGTCTATTCTACCTCCTTATACGCAACACATTCACAATTCACGCCCAACCTGTTGTGAATTCAGTAAAATGAATAATTTAACAACTGGTAGGTCACGTTGCTCCCTATACCCCTCCATTATTTCATAAGGGGCGCCACATAACGGGCACTGAACGTTCCAGAAATAATTGCAATTTCCATCTTGGACTCCATCGCACATCATATTTGGAAACCACCTATATGTTCAAATGCTCATTTCACGACGTGTATTACACTACACCACATATTACACCTTGCTAAATTCCCCAAGGGGTGTACATTGAACAATTAGGGTCCCTTTTCGGGTTTTCCTCCGCTTTGGTACCACTACGGCTCTCCAAATGTATCCTGACACATGTTAAGGATTTCTTGCAAATTTGGCCTCTAAAAGACAAACACCCCTCTTTTCCTCTACTGTGAGCCCATAAAGCATTTTATATGCACATGTGGGGTACTTCTACACTCGGGAGAAATAGTTTTACACCTTTTTCGGGGTTATTTAATATATTATCCCTTGTGGCTTACAAAAATTAGGAGTAAAGTGACATTTATAGGAAAATTTTCACCTTTTTAATGTTTAGGGCCTAATTGGATCATTCACCTGTAGGGTCAAATACATATATTACACATTGCAAAATTCTCTAAGGGGTGTGTGTTCAAAAATTAGGGTCACTTTTCGGATTCTTATCTGTTTTATATCACTAGGGTTCTCCAAATGCATGTCAAACATTTCTGTCAAATTTGGCTTCTAAAAGGCAAACATCCCCCTTCCCTTTTACTGTGCGCCCATACAACATTTTATATACACATGTGAGGTACTTCTACACTCGAGAGAAATAGGTTTACACATTTTGGGGGGTTATTACATTTTTTTTATCCCTTGTGGCTATAAAAAATTAGGAGTAAAATGACCTTTATAAGAAAATGTTCACCTTTGTCCTATTTAAGCCCTAATTAAATCAAACACCTATATGGACAAATACTCATATTACACCTTACTAAATTCTCTAAGGGGTGTGCTTTCCAAAATGGTGACACTTGTTGGGGTTCCCCTCTGTTTTGGTACCACTACGGCTCTCTAAATGCATCTTGACACATGTAAAGGATGTTTGTCAAATTTGGCTTCTAAAAGGCCAACGCCCCTCTTTCCCTTCTGAGCTTCACTGCGTACCCATACAACATTTTATTTGCATGTGTGGGGCAATTTTATACTCGGGAGAAATGCTAGTACACATTTTTTGGGGTTATTTTATCTTTAATGCCTTATGGGATACAAAAATTAGCCGTAAAAGTGACTTTTTTGGGAAAATGTTCATCTTTTTCCTTTTAGGGACCTAATTGAAGCAAACACCTGTGGGGGAAAATACACATATTACACCTTGCTAAATTCTCCAAAGGGTGCACTTTCCAAAATGGTGACATTTGTTGGGGTTCCCCTCTGTTTTGGTACCACTAGGGCTCTCCAAATGCATCCTGACACATGTAATGGATGATTGTCAAATCTGGCTTCTAAAAGGCCAAAGCCCCTCCTTCCCTTCTGAGCCCTACTGTGTACCCATACAACACTTTATATGCAAAAGTGGTGCAGTTCTGTGCTTAGGAGAAATAGTTTTACACATTTATGGGAGTTGTTTCATCTTTTATCCCTTGTGGCTTACAAAAATTTGGGGTAAAAGTGACTTTTTTGAGAACATTTTCACCTTTTTTCCCTTTTGGGGCCTAATTGAATCAAACACCTGTTTGGGCAAATACACAAATTACACGTTGCTAAACTCTCCAAGGGGTGTACTTTCCAGAATGGTGTCTCTGGTTGGGGCTTTCCTCTGTTTTGGTACCATTAGGGCTCTCCAAATTCATCCTGACACATGAAAACTTTTTCAGCCATATTTGCCCTGCAAAAACGAAACAACGCTCTTTCCATTCCAAGTGCCCCCCTGTGCCCGTACAGCAGGGTACAGTGACAAAATGGGTATCGGCATGCTCAGGAGGAATTGCCCTAAACATGGTAAAATGCATTTTCCTTTTTAACCCATTGTGAAGGTGCAAATTTTAGTGTTCAATGAATCTATTGTAAGATAAAATTACATTTCTGTAATTTCACTTTCATTTATCTTTCACCCTCATGAAACGCTCAAAGGGTTAACAAAATTCCCAAAGGTTGTTATGAATATTTTGAGGGGTGTAGTTTCTAAAATGGTGTCATTTGTGGGGGTTTTCTATCATGTAGGCCTTATAAAGTCACTTCTAACTAAACTGACCCTCCAAAAGTAGGTTTTGATGATTTTCGTGAAAATCTGAAAAATTGCACCTAAAGTTATAAGCCTCCTAACATCCTAAATAAAGGAAAAGAGGTTTGAAAAATGATGCCACGTTAAAGCAGACATGTGGAAAATATTAGTTATCAAGTTATTTTAGTGATATGACCAACTTTCCAAAAAGTAGAAAATTTTGAATTTGGAAAACATTGTTTTTTTCAAAATTTTTGCCAAATTTCCATTTATTTCATAAATAAATACTTAACATATTGATTAAATTTCTCGACCAACATGAAGTACAATGTGTCACGAAAAAACAATCTCAAAATCAACTGGATATGTTAAAGCGTTCCAAAGTTATAACCACTTAAATAGACACATGTCAGATTTTAAAAAATGGGCCGTGTCAGGAAGGTGAAAAGTGGCTTCAGCGTTAAGGGGTTAAATACTTTTTAGATTAAGCATTCTGGCACTCACTTGTTTTAAAATATTTCTGGCACTTATTTGGAATGTTTGGGGTTATTTGCAATATAGCATAGAAGTCAGCCTTATCTCAACTTAGTCATAGCTGCCCTGAGAGTATATTCCACATGATGCTGATTATTAGATTGTGCCCTGCCATTGCAGAAATGTTCATTAGCTTTATAAATTTAGGATATTTTAGTACATATGCACTAAAACATATAAAACGGTTAATAAATAATCACAGGAAATCACATACCCTTATCCAGAAAAACCATATACCCATATTTCTGATGCCAGCCATTGAAGTGAAGAAAAAATACATTATAATAACTGTAATCAGGATATAATCAAGGGGAAAAACCTAAAAGAAAAAAGTCAAAATTATATAAATAAACCTTGAAATACTAATACCAAAGCAATACAAAATACAGACAAACATTACAGAGAAATTACTGTCCATTAGAAATGTACAAAAGTTGTAGTAAAAGTATTAAACTTATTAGATTTTTTTTTCAAATGCCAATTTCTACATTTTACGAACTTGCTTAAAAGGGGACCATGTCACCAGATTCACTACTAAGCCTAATAACAAGTTCCCATAGCACTATACTAAAAATGCATAGTTCCTATCCTCAGAAAATTAAGTTTGCAAGCTTACCTATTCAAGGCAGTGTGTCTCTCACCTTATTTCTGCCTCCCTTGGGCTGATGAGTCATCCTCTGCTCTGGACAGCAGGAGGGGGAGGGAAAGAGCAGACATAAGGCGAGTGACACATTGCCTTCCATGAATAGCACACACTCTTTCAAGACCCTGCTCCTTCAGGAAGGGTGCCAGGTAGGCTTAGAAACTTTATTTTCTGGGGATAGGATCTATGAATGTTTTAGCTAAAAACAGAGTGGGCACAAGTTAGTTTAGTGCTATGGGAACTTGTCACAAGGATTAGTAAAAATTAGTATTATTCGTCAAATCTGGTGATGGGTTCCCTTTAAAATTTATCACAATGAAATTACAGAGCAATCTAGGCTCAGCCTACAGTGGAAAACATATGCAGAACCAAATACTCTCTAAATCCCATGTCTTTATCCTATTCCCTTTGCTGCCTCCATCACCTCTTTTGCACTGTTCTGAAAATATGTAAATTCTGGGAGTATATTTTGTTTCAGTAAGTAAAATGGTATGTGTATTCAATTTTACCCTTCTTAACAGTGCTTAGAAGAAGTTGTGCACTACAGGACTAGATTAGTAGAAGGGTTTACATGAAGTGCCAATCATTGAGCCATATTAAGCTTTTGCATATAAATCTGCACATGAGCTGCATACACAATGACTATTCCCAAACACCACCACAACAGAACACTCACCCTTTGCAGAATTGGAAGTAAAATATTCAATGGGTTTGTAATGTTTGTTCCAAAAATAACAAATCCGGTATCGATACCAGCAGAATGAAGAGCTTTGTCGAGACTAGTTAAAAAAAAATAAAAAAAAATGAACCAAATTAAAAATAAATAGAAAGAAAGACACCTAATGTTATGTAGTCACTGTGGTTATTATAAAAACACCCTGATTTTATGCCAATATCATAATTATGGCATCTGCATAACATGAAAAACACTTTATCCTACTAATGTGATATCTGTAAATTTTGTGCAGATCCCAGTTTCTCTATCTGATCATGTGATCCCTACTGGCTCTAAACTGGAATTCACCATTTCATTTATGTAGAGAAGATAGTAGCGGGTGGAGTAGGGCAGAAGGAACCAGTCACCCGCTCCTTCTACTTTCACATTGTTGTAGACATCAAAGGATGTGTAGGGCTGGACTGTAGCAAGAGGTAGGTCATCACTACCCTGTGCCTGCTCACATGATATTACACATCAGGGTGTGGGCAAAGGAAGGAGCTCAAATGAACTGCCTCCAAAGCAGTGTGTCACTTACACTTATTGGTAGAATAATTCAACCAAATACATACACAACTCCTATGTTGGCCGTCTTTGATCATACATGTATGCAATGTACAACATAATTGCTTGATTTCACTGTATGTATGTAAGTGTTTGCGATCATAAAATAAAACATATTGGATTAAAAAAAAAAACAAAAAAAAAAACACATACATAACTAAACATGTGAGATAGAAACGATGGATGGCTGCAAAAGCTCATCATTAAGTTATGTCTCAGGCAGATGTAAATAATTAAAAGTTGTGGTT
Organism: Engystomops pustulosus; assembly: GCF_040894005.1. Lineage (NCBI taxonomy): Eukaryota > Metazoa > Chordata > Amphibia > Anura > Leptodactylidae > Engystomops > Engystomops pustulosus. The sequence goes on along the minus strand of NC_092413.1, from coordinate 133,434,051 downwards.
TGATCAGATCCAGCTCTGCTGCTCCCATGCAGTGCTACTACATTAACATCCACACATGATCTATGGGACCCCCAATGCATTTACATCAATGCCACTGACTCCAACGCTGTAATCCTTTAGTAAATCTTACTCCACTGGTTCTGGCAAAGATGGAATTTCAGCCCCACCATTTCCAAGCCATCAGTGTTGCTAATAGAAATTCTTAATATCACTGACTGCTCAAAACATGTTCTGATGGAGTAGTCCCAAGCTGCCAGTTTCATCCCAGACCATTCTTGGGATATCAGATGATAAAATAATAATATATAAAATATATAATATAATAAATAAATCTAACTGTGGCAAAATCAATGACGTAACATCAATTAAAAGATGCAGAGTTTGTGAATATAATAAAGGTTAATTTTAGATAAAAAGTTAGTAGGTATGGAAAATATTCAGACTCTTACATTTTTCACGCTTTGTTTCATTACAGTCAATTGGTAACAAAGTAATTTCTTTGCTCATTAATGTACACTCTGCCCCCTTCTTGACAGAAAAAAAACTGAAAGGTAGATATTTTTGCTAATTTAAAAACAAAACAAACTGAAATATCACATGGTAATAAAGTATTCAGACCATTTGCTCAGCATTGAGTAGAAGCACCTTTTGAGCTAGTATAGCCATGAGTTTTCTTGGGAAAGATGCAACAAGTTTTTCACACCTAGATTTAGGGATCCTCTCCAGTTCCCTGCAGATCCCCTCCAGTTCCCTCAGATTGGATGGAGAAATTGAGTTTAGGTCAGGGCTCTGGCTGGGACAGTGAAGAATGGTCACATAGTTGTTCTGGAGCCCCTGCTTTGTTATTTCAGCGGTGTACTTAGACTGGGCTTGCGATTCACCTTCCAACAAGACAATTACCCTAAGGTCCAGAGCACACTGGAAGAGGTTTTCATCTAGGATCTCTCTTTACTTAGTCACATTCATCTTTCCATCAATTGTAACCAAGCAACCTGTCCCTGCAGCTAAAAAACACCCCCATAGCATGATGCTGCCACCGCCATGTTTCACGGTTGGGATGGTATTTGGCAGGTAATGAGCAGTACTCCACTGGCTCTCCACACATACCGCTTAGAATTAACACCAAAAAATTCAATATTTGTCTTATCAGACCAGAGAATCTTATTTCTCATAGTCTGGGAGTCCTTCAAGTGTTGTATTGCAAACTGTATGCAGGCTTTCATATGCCTTACACTGTGGAGAGTTTTTTTTTTCTGGCTCACTCTGCCATAAAGTCCCAACTGGTGGAGGGCTGCAGTTCACTTTGTGGAACTTTCTCCCATCTCCCTGCTAGATCTATGGAGCTCATCCACACTGAACTTGTGGTTATTATTTACCTCTCTCACCACAAGCTTTTCTCCCACAATTGCTTAGTTTGACTGGATGAGGAAGAATTGTGGTTGTCCCAAAATGCTTTCATTTAAGGATTATGGAGGCCACTGTACTCTTCAGAACCTTGAGTGAAGCAGAAATTCTTTTCTAACTTTGACCAGATCTGTGCCTTGCCACAATTCTGTCACAGTTCTTTAGGCCTAATGGTTCTTAAATGCTCTGTCATGCTCTGTGAGTTAAGGACAATGGGGCACATTTACCTGGTCCCTGCGCAATCCCCGATCCAGAATGTGCGACGAGGATGAAGTCTGCCGTGATTCACTACCAGCATGTGCACGATATCCTGCATCTGTCGCTTCCCCGATCAGGTCCGCCGGAGTTCACCCTTTTTCTTACCGGTGCATGTAAGTGCTTGGCTTGCCACACAAAATTTTAAATGTTAAATCCTGCACATTATCCCAATCCGTTGGATTGTCCACCGGCTTACCCCCCGATTTATGTTGCGTGAAAGCCAACAGGATTGGGTCACAATACGATAGCGTGCGACACAATCGCTGAAAAAGTTGGGAAACCGGACGGAAATGCGGCCTCGGGACCTTCATAAATAAGCCCCAATGTGTGCCTTTCCAATCAGTTTGAACACAGCTGGACTCCAATAAAGGAGTAGAACCACCTCAAGGAAAATCAGAAGGAAATGCATGTGAATTAAATACGAGTGTCACAGCAAAGTGTCTAAATGTGATAGGATTTTTTCTTGTTTAATTAATTAGCAAAAATATCTACATTTTAGTATTTTTTGTCAAGATGGGGTGTAGAGTGTACATTAACCCCTTACCGATGTGTGAGTTATTCAAATGTCACACGCCGACTGCGGGTTTATTAAAGGGCTCACGGGTTGAGCCCCCTCCATATAAGGTTGGTGATTGCTGCATATTGCAGCAAACACCCACCAGTATTTTGCCATTTTGCAACATATAAAAAAATGCAACAAAAATTTTACAAAAGGCTGTATATTCTTAAAAATGGTAGCATTGAAAACCTCATCTCGCAAAAAATGATACCACACACAGATCCGTACACTGAATTATGAAAGTTATTAGCACCAGAAGATGGCAAAATGAGGAATTTTATTGTACAGGAGGTTTTCATTTTTGTATGAAACCTTTAAAAACCTATATACATTTGGTATCCCCGGGATCGTACCGACCCCATTATTTGGGGTGCACAGTGAAAGCCATAAAATCCAAGCCCGCAAGAAAATGGTGTAAATGCATTTTTTCACCAATTTTACTGCATTTAGATTTTTTTTCCCTGCTCATTAGTACGAGGCATGGAATAACAAATACTGTCACTAGGAATTGCAATTTGTTATGCAGCAAACAAGCCCTCACACAATTCTTTACACGGAAAAATAAAAAAAAAGTTAGATTTTTTAAGGCAAGGAGAGAAAAATGGAAACCCAAAAATGCAAAAGACCTGGTCTCTATAGGGATTTTCCCACGAATCAAAGTTAGGCCCTATCCTCAGGATAGGGCCCAACTTGCTGATTGTTGGGGGTCTCAGTGAGCAGACTCCCACATTCATGAAAATGAGGGGTCCAATGGAGTCCCAGTTACCATGACCATTCTGCTCCATACATCTCAATGAAGCGGACGGAGAGGCCCAACTTATTCATGGGAAAACCCCTTTAAGGTGTTAATGAGCAAAACAAAGGAACTTTTATGATCATACCAATTGGCTGCAATGAAACAAAGAGTGAGAAATTTATTGGGGTCTAATTACTTTCCGTACCCTCTGTATCCAGAGCAATGATAGCTAATGCAAATGTTACAAATTTACCACCAGGAAAAAGTATTTTTTTTTTTTTTACTGGTGCATTATTCACAAGTGTTCAATAACGTATAGAATACAGTGTCTTCACATAGAATAAGCGTATGAGTAAAGATTTACTTCCAAAATATGCTTTACCAACTTTTTGGTAGCTGCAGGACATGTTCAGGTTAAAGAGGCATAATCATGGCACATTAAGCCTGGATGATATTTCCTTGCTGCCAAATGAGACTATAAAGAGCTTTTCCACGTACAATTTATACTCATTATGATGGATATGGCATACTAACCCTTTCACTCCCAGAGGAATTTCAAATGCCTCAGGCCCCCTCAAGTGTGGCTTTCAGTAACATTCTGATTCTCTTCAGTGAATGTTTAGTGATTAAGAATATGAGCAGAAAGTTCAAACTTCCAACATCATTACTCAGAACATATTTAAAACTTATCAGGCTTGAAGTTAAAGCACCATGTAAAATTAATTTATTCTTGGCCTAGGTGGTGTAATACTTTGTGATGAAAAGTGATAAAAGTAGTAGACTCAATTATCATGGACTCTGTATCATTTATTTGGTACAGCTATGTTACAGCTATCTTTCTACACACACACACACAGTTTTTAAGAATGATTGTATAGGTGATATTTTTGAATATACTTTCATGCTGACATAACACAAACACACACACTATATGTGAATTGTAACATTTTTGTTGATGTACTGAGTGTTTGTAGAGTTTAGTACCGCTCATCCTAATTTGAAATAAACCTTATACCTTGTCACCTTTGTATAATCAGGAAAAAAAACACAAAAAATAGAGCTGAAAAGTCAAAATATAATAAAACAATAATGCTTAACTTTCTACCATCACCATCAATTAGCATAAATGTTAAAAAGTTGATTTTAGAAAGAAGGAAGCCATGGATATCAAATACATGATTATTGCAGTCACGGGGCCTGGTTCGATGAGTAAATGTTCTAGTTTTAGCAAGCTTGATTTTGATGGAGGATTTTCTTTAAAGAAAATTTGCCCTTACAAAGAAGGGCAAATTGAGTCTCATAAAACCACTTTGAAAAAAAATAAAGAACTAACTTTAAAACATGCACATCTATTTTAATGTGTACCTTGTTTAAAAATGCTACTATTTTTCATTTTTGGGGATATTTTTGTGCTTTTAACCTTCTAAAAAACAAGCTCCCTGCAAAGACCAATAGGTACAAATAATAGAGTAGTCAGAATTAGAATGGTAATGAAAGTTACAGACTGGACTTCTAGTCCAACTGAGCAGTTTCCTGCTGTCAACTAAAAGCAAAGAACTACAATAAAGCTACAAGAAAAAAAGAGACATAACGTAGCATGCAAATCAAGACTTTTTTTCTTTTTTCCTTGACTATGCAATTTTGCATCTCAATCACCATTCCATTTATACAACTGAGGACGTGTGATTGTAGGGAGATTGGGCCGAGAAACATTAGCATTATAACATCATTGCCAGATTTACTAGACACAGCCTCAAGCTTTTTCAGTAGTGAGAGCAGGAGCCGTGAACAACAAAAGACCAGACCATAGTATCAGTGGTCATGTAGCCCCCGCCATGACGTCTCCCCATAATTCTCTCTCATTCTGAGTCTAATAGCAAACTCCTGCTTTCTTTTTGTAATTCAAATAAATGACGGATGATTGGGAAGGTAAAACATAATAATGGATAGGTAATGGTAAAGAGAACAATTAGCAGGAATTTTTTTTAAAAAACTGTATACTTACTTAGAAAGAAAAAGTGATACTATGATCAAAAGGGCCACAAGAATAAGAAAAATACCCCAGATAATCTGTAAGAAAAAACATTGATGAAAACCGTTGCTTTCAATAGACAATGGATACTATTGGCTATCCCAGGGTAATTACAAAAATATTACAGTAGCCAGTGGCCCCTATAGCTTGCCATGGTCAGACAACAATATACAAATATAAATAGCAATAAATATATATTTACATATATTTGTTTAAAAAGATATTCCGGGAATGTGAATGGCATATACAAATACCCATAAAACTATAGTGGTGGCCAAAAGTTTTGGCACCCCTGTAATTCTGTCAGATAATACTAATTTTCTTCTAGAAAAAGACTGCAATCACAAATTCTTTGGTATTAATATCTTCGTTTATTTTGCTTGCAAAAAAAAAAAAAAAAAGTCAAAAATCTGACCAGAGAAAACTCTCTCAAATGTTCTAGGCTTTCTCAGGTAAGTTTTGGCAAACTGCAGCCTGGCTTTTTTATGTTTCTGTGTAAGAAGTAGGGTCTTCCTGCGTATCCTTCCATACACTCCCTTTTTATACAGGCTCCGACAAATAGTACGGTTTGACACGGTTGTACCCTCGGACTGCAGGGCAGCTTGAACTTGTTTAGAGGTTGGTCGACGTTCTTTAGCCACCATCCGCACAATCTTGCATTGAAGTCTCTTGTCACTTTCTTTTCTGTCCACATCTAGGGAGGTTAGCCACAGTGCCATGGGCTTTAACCCCTTAAGGACGCAGGGTATTTTCGCTAATTTCTCGCTCTCCATCTCCAAAATTCCATAACTTTTTCATTTTTCAGTGTACAGACCTGTGTAAGGGCTTATTTTGTGCGTAACAAATTTTACTTTCCTATTATGTTATTTATTATTCCATGCCATGTAGTGGGAAGCCGCAAAAAAATTCCAAATGTGGAAAAATTGAAAAAAACTGCATGTGCGTCATGTTCTTGTGGGCTCAGTTTTTACGACTTTCACTCTGCACTCTAAATAACACCTCTACTTTATTCTTTGGTTCGGTACGATCGCGGTGATACCAAATTTATACAGGTTTTATTGCGTTTTAATACATTTTCAAAAATTAAACGAATGTGTACAAAAAAGAAAAAAAAATTTTTGCCATCTTCTGACGCGAATAACTTTTTCATACTTTGGCGCATGGAGCTGTGTGAGGTGTAATTTTTTTTGCGAAATGAGCCGACGTTCTCATTGCTACCGTTTTGAGGACTGTGCGACATTTTGATCATTTTTAATTAAATTTTTTATGTCATCTAAAAAGGTATAAAAGTCGTGTTTTGGACATTTGGGCGCCATTTGCCGTTCCGGAGGTCACCGCCGTCAATAACAGTTTTTATATTTTGATAGATCGGGCATTTTGGGACGCGGCGATACCTAAAGTGTCTGTGATTTTTACTATTTATTATATTTTATATCAGTTCTAGGGAAAGGGGGGTGATTTGAACTTTTAATATTTTATTATTTTTTTACATTTTTTAAACTTTTTTTTTTTCTTTTTTTTCCCCACTATTTCTTAGACCCTCTAGGGTACATTAACCCTAGATGGTCTGATCGCTCCTGCCATATACTGCAATACTACTGTATCGCAGTATATGGCATTTCTGCTCACTATACATTACAATGAGCCACAGGCTCATTGTAATGGATATGCAGAAGCCATGTATCCTCGGGTCAAACGAAGATGTGCCGCCAAATTTAAAGTGCCGCCGGCGACTTTGCCGGCGGCAAAGAAAAGGTTAACACCCGCGGTCGGTGCTTGCGATATGCAGCAAAGCCCATCTCTGTATGAAGAAGGCTCAGCCCGTGAGCCTTCTTCATACAACCTTCACAGCACCATGGTGGATATATCCGTCACGGAGCGTGAAGGGGTTAAACTTCTTGATGAAACTGTGCATGGTAAACACGGGAACGTTCAGATCTTTAGAGATGGACTTGTAGCCTTGAGATTGGTATTGTGAGGAAGCATGAGCAAAGAATTTCTGATTGCAATCAGTTTTTGTAAAAAAAAAAAAAATAGTATTATGTGACAAAATTGCAGGGGTGCCAATACTTTTGGTCACCACAACAAATCTCAATGTCATTAAATCATAAAATTGAGTTTAAATAGTTTACTTTTTAATTAAATAATAATTAATTACACATGAGCTTATATATTAATGACCCATACGGGCCAAAGTAATTGCCCCTTAAACCTAAGATCTGGTTGGCCACCCTTAGCGGCAACAATTTTAATCAAGTGTTAACTGCCAGTGTGAGTCTTTTACAACACTCTGCCAATGTGGGTAAATTACAATAATTCTGCAAAGATGAGTGGGTCAAAATTCCTCCAGCTGTATGATCAGAAAAACATCCACATAGGACAGAAATATATGCTAAGAAAAAATAATCTTCTGATTAGAGAATGTGGTATCATGAGGTTTTTTTTATTTTTGCCCAAAAAACAGAACTGGACTGGTGAACCCAAAATTCCTACTTCCCACCCGACACCTGGGCTGTTCTAAGCCTTATATTTTAGCAGTCGTAATGGCTACCAACCCATTAGATAAGCAACAAGATGATGCACCACATTTTTAAAAAAATAAATGTTATACCTTAAATGGTCGCATGATGCTACAGCATTTCGTCCAGCCACTCATTTCCCGAGTTTCCAGGTGTCTTTCTTTACGCTGTAATGTCCGAAATTTTTCTTCAAGTTTATAAAGTTTTTTTCTGTCATTGCTTGACAGTGGTCTTCCATCTCTGCACTAAAAGATAATAATTGCAACACTAACATTTTAATCAAATGAGGTCCAGGAACCAAGTCCCCAAATGAAAAAAAATCAGTGTATATAATTATTTACCACACAACTATAAAAAATAAAACTTCTAAGCTCCAAATGCTCTATAATATGCTGCTACATAAAAGGCTACATTTTCTTGAAAACCTTGGCAGCTACATTGATAACAGCAACAAGGAGACTGTCTACTAAAAATATCTTACAATAGGAAGACAAGAGTCTTCATTTAACTGGACATGTATTAGGCAATTGTGCAATGATGATACTGGGTTATAAGAATGCATTCAAAATAAGACTGAAAAATGAGTTGATGAGGCACTAATTTAATTTATTTTTGCCACAATAAACTACTAGTCTCATATCAAAAAAACAAACTGTGATACTGTTACCAGAACATGACAGGAAGTGGAGTTACAGATGCAAGAAAAGTAGTGAATAATTTAAGTAAATATCTTTACAGCACTTGTTCATTTGAGATAAATTATACATATGACTAACTGGTGGACAACATCAATGGGAATAAAACAAATTACCTCTGTCAATTGTAGGAAAACAACAATACACAAGCCTATTACCTTTGATCTAAGTCTTTCAATTTCTAGATTCACCTCTTCAATGTCTTCAGTGTTTTCCAAACGTTCATAATGAACATTTCTTGTACCTTTAATCAAGTTTAAAGGCAGCGCAGACATCCCATAAGCCTAGAACAAAAGGTGACAGGAAAAGACCATGTTCATTTAACATGTTTGCTGAAGTGTATCTTACAAAATGATGTCAGTAAACTTATTTTATCTACCAAAGACCCAACAAAACAGAAAGGGCATTCACATTTGATTAAATTAATCTGATATATACACACACGTTGTTAAAAAATAAATAAAATCTACCTGTGTGAAGATAACATGTCTACATTTATGAGGAATTATTCCTTAGAAACAAAAGAACTATTCTTGGAAACTACCACCAATCGCAAGGACAACAATGTAGGGGACAACACGGCTACATTTATGGCTACACAAGAAAATTTTTTTTTTTAAACATCCATTTGAAGAAATCCAACTATACTGCAGTGGAATTTAATCAAATGTCAAAGACCAGATGAGAAATCCATTTTAAGGCTAACGAATCTTTTGTTGAACAGTATTAAATACACATTAGACCTGTTGCCCAATGGCAAGTTCTTATATTATTAAGCAGGTATCATGACCGGAAATCATTATAACAGAGCAGAAGGGATTGCCAAGTAATATTGTGTCATATCACCACTTTCATACAAAAATATTATATTGCATTAAAGATATTATTGCATAAAATAAATGTCAAAATAATTTACAGTATGCTACCAGATATACTGGATATCAATATCCTTGTATTGTACTTGCTTTACCTTTTTTTTTTTTTAATTGCTTGTTGAGATGTGGTTTCTTTACTATTTATAATGGTGTTTGGCCGTGAGCTAGTTCAGGCCAAGAAACTCGCTCAGTGAGCTTGGCTGGATTTACCAGACCAAGCCTCTAATCCCTGAACCAAACTACTGAGTTCAGTCCAGGAAAAGTGCACCCACATTTTCTAGAATGGAATACAGAAAGGATTGACTCTTGACTGCAGTGTAAGACAGTCCCTTTAATAACAAGCAGAAAGACTAAATACATTATGTCGGATAAAAGTGATTATGTCCAGAAAGTAAGACAATTCCTTAGACTGCCATTTAAAGGAAATCAACCACTTATATTATCCATTCTTCAGCTAAGCTCACTTCCTGTTCGGCATGTACTTATAGACAGGTTATGCGTTTGTCTTCCCTTGTGATGAAATGAGGGATACAAACAGCTCTATGCCAAGTGTAGGACATTCTGTGTCCACAGGGTTTGCCTGCCAAGTACCTGGAATTTCAGTTTGCAACACTGTCTTGGCCAGTCCAAACCCTAGATTTCTAGATTTATTGAGCATTGAGCATTTAAAATTCCAAGCTACAAGCAGGACATGGAACCAGAGCCATCTTTCCCCATTATTGTATTAATATATAAATATAGGTTAGTTGCTATATACATGATTGTACTCATCTTTTTTGCAAAACCTAAAAGATTTAGGAGAAATGTTGAAAATTTGTATCTTGAAAATGCGCACATTACCTGTGGAGGCTAACGAAGTGTGGGAGTAGCAGCATCGTGGAATGGGAGCTACGGTTACTCCACGCCCCAGTAGCCTTTTTCCATCCCTCTTACCCGTCATTAGGGAGAAGCTCGCTATAGCTGCGCAGTGTCTCCGGAGCATGCGCAGAACTCCGGCTTTGAAGAGAAGTTGGGATTGAGGCTACTGGGGCGTGAAGTAGCAATAGCACCTGCTCTACGGTGAGGTTCCTCCATGCCACAGCAGCCTTCATCGGTAATTTGCATATTTTTAAGATAAGAATTTTCAACATTTCTGCTAAATCTTAGCTTTTGCAAATAAAGTATGGGTATAATCAATGACATAGTAACCAACCATCGGATCTTATTAGGTAGATCAGATATAGTTGGTTTCCTCTAAGAAAAATTAATAATCATCATTATCATTAAGACTCAAAGCCACTCTTCTGGAATCTTTGAAAAAACTTCTATAAAAGTCTTTAAACTGTAATCAAGTAGAAGGAGTAATAAACGGCTTACATGTACTATATAATATTGTGCATCATTGGAAGGATCCTACATTTTTTAAACTAAAGTAGTTTATGTGATCATAGAGAATATGTTTTATCATTTGATCATTTGAAGACTACTGAAAAGACATTCTATATACACATTTATGATAATTGGGCCACAAGTAATACATAGGAGGATCAGCCGTTGGTCACTTGAAGGGTATAATCTGTGGTGCCAAGCATGTACAGATAAATCAAAGTGTAAGTCAAAACATGTATATTTTCTATGTGCAACTCCAGACAAATTATTTTTTGGTCCATAGGTTGACAACGGAACAAGGAACAACACTAAAGCTTCATTACTGACAGATCATCGCAGCCTGGGTCCAAATTATAAAAGATTACATGCATCCAGAGAGCACAGAGACAATCTACTTGTAATCCATTATAATGGATCCAGACCGGACTCTGACGATCCTTTCTACAGGTAGCACCGCATGGTATTCCCTAATGCTACCCACTAGTTGTGCCTGGGATCAGCACAACCATATTTGGAGAGTCTCTCTCGTATTGCCTCAACTAGATCACAATTGATGTTCTTGAATAATACTACTCTTTGAGCATTCTGTGGTTTTTCCTTTTTGCCTTTCCTACTACATACATCCAGAGAGGTCACAATGGGCAGAGAGATCGGTTTGTTACTAGGGGTTGTGTGGAAGTCAAGGAATGCTTGTACATGCAAATAAATGTGTTAGTTTAGAACTAAGGTTACGCGACTCTCTGCACTTTCACTGTTTGCGGAAGCACAGCATAAAGTTTTGGTTTCCACCACTGTACAGATAAGCAAGTAAGAGAGTTTTAGAAGTGATAATCAGATTTTACACTAGGTCTCAAAAGTGCACTGCTCTTCATAACACACTGCAATTTTATCAATTTCAGATTTCAAAAAATTATCTTTATAACTTCAATTCAAATGTATATGCTATATGAAAAAATAACAGAATAAAACTACATAATAAAAGCAACTATAACACTACTGTAGGCCAGTCTCAATAAGAGTTCGGTCTAGAATGTGAAATATATGGAAATGTGATTAAAAGCGGTCCTCAAATTCAGCTAATACTTCACAAGGACAAGGAGCCGTATTCATCACTAATCTCAGTCAGGTATATTATACCATTATATTTATTCTATAGAATATATCTTGGGCTGTCACAAAATACCATCTGAGGCTGTATAGAAGTATTCTTATAATATTATTGCCGGCAAAACGATTTAAAGTTTGTGATCCTGTATTAGAATGTGGAGAAGCCTCAAAAGGTCACACTAGTCATTACAGAAGACGCAAAAAACGCAGATAATATTTCCAACCAAAACTTGAATATAGCATACATTAGTAAATCAGAAATTGGAAATGCAGCAAGACTATCCTCCTCAGCTGAAATGAATAATGCAAAAATCTCGGTAAAAAGGGGCACATACAGGAGTTCTTAAACTTTTGCTCCAACTTTATAAACTGCAATATACATTTGTATTGAATTAGATTTCCGTGGAATTTTTGGACAATAGTTTCATTTCCATTATTGCCAAGGGACAAATTTGTTTACTTACCTCCTAACAGATAGCTGTTGTATAGCGACTACGGGATCCAACAGAAAAAGAGGGTTTCCTCCAATGCTATGAATAAGTGAGGGGCACGAAAAAAGCCGTCTAATGCAGATGTGAAATGAATAATACTAAGTGGAAATCTACCATTTGATTTCAAAGATTATGAACCAAACATACCTTGAGAAAGCTGCAAAAACATATCTTATTTAACCCCTTCCAGACATTTGAGGTAGTAGTAAGTCACGGGGCGGCAGGGACTTGCAGCATTGTGACGTACAATTACATCCCGCTTCTGGCACCAGCTGCCGAACAGAGCCGGTGCCAGAAGCTGCGGGTGTCAGCTACATATTACAGTCGACACCTGCCTCTAACACCCGTGTACATGCCGTGGTCACGCATAAACACGAGGCATGTCCTGAAAAGGACAATTCAACACGTAAAAAATAAGCCCTATACCAGCTCTGTCAACCAAGAAATAGATGAAAATACTATATAAAATGAGGTTTACCGTAATCATAGTGATCTATAGAATAAAGATGATATATTTTTATGGTACGATGTACGGCCCCTAAAAAAAATACAAAAATAAAAAGGATACCAAAAATGATGATTTTCTTTTCCTCCATGCATTCAAGATCTTATAAAAGCTTATCAATAAGTTAAAGATTCACTAAAATGAAGCAATTATAAAGTGCATCTAGTCTCGCAGAAAATAATTCTACAAATTGCCAAAAAAATAAAGATTGTATAGCCATTATAAAGTGACAATGAATAATCTGCTCTGAATGGCACAGCTTCCCTTCAATGCCCTGGCGCGTGCCTATACAGCAGTTTACTACCACATATGGGGTATTGTTACACTCAGAAGATTGGGTATCAAAGTTTGTGGAGCATTTTGGTATTTTAGCCACTGAGAAGGTGTACATATTTTAAAAAATACTGTCATTTAGCCAAAAAAAAAAAAAATTCAAAATTACATCCAATTTTGTTTTAACCCCTGTAAAACAATTAAAAACGGTTAACAAACTTTATAAAAGTTGTTTTACATATATTAAGGGGGAGTAGTTTCTATAGTGGGGTAATTTATGGGGTTTTACTTTTATTTAGGCCTCTCAAAAAGGGACATGAAATCTGAGCAGGTCCCTCAAAAGCAGGATTTAGCTTTTTTTATGAAATATGCATCTTTGGGCCATGATGGCAATAGTTAGATTTACTATATTTTTTGTTTGTTTGTTCAATAGGTCTTAATTACACCCCTGATGAGCCTGTGTTGACAGGCGAAACATGGCATGTAGGGTATTTTGACCATGATCTCACGTACCATTAATCCCTACATATGGGCATCTCTGTCTCTTTGCTTGTACAGTCTAGAGACAGTGTGCCCGTGACAAGTTGCAGTCGGGTGACAGCCGGTTAGGGCTGCGGCTTCGAGGAGAGTATACTAGAGTTACTTGGGCCCCTATCACTTATAGGAGGGCTAGATCAGGTTTCTTCCTCTGGATATTGGCACTCATACATTGCACCAGACCATCCTAGCTCTTATTTATTTTGTTTACTTTTCCTATTTCCACACTTTAGCTGTCTCCTCATTAGTGGAAATCCTAACTTTTGGGACATATTCATTTCTCCAGTTCCTTGGATACTTGCCTGCAACATCGGAAAGAATATAGTTGACAAGGTACGTGAATCCACTAGTGGTACGTCAGTGTGGCAATAGCTTGCTTGTGTGGTTTGGTTGTTCTGGCTGGTTTTATATCCAGATTTTAATATGATTTGCTGATTAAAAGTTCTGTTTTATTCATTTAGACTCACCAATTGTACCTTGACTATTGTGGTGTAGCAGGGTTGGGGGTTTGATTTCACCCACCCGTCCTTTTTGTACTATTATAAGGAAAAGTAAACAAGTGTAAAGCTCTAAAGAATCTTTCTGTAAATTGTGTCTCTAGAGGACAGGATCAGTGCATTTACAAAGTAACAAGTTTTGTGGGTGTTCCCAATACAGAGTAGTTAATACTGTACCAAGTACTGTAATCCGTTTGTGTATTACTTGGGCACAATTCACATTACTTTACAAGTGAAAGGGTCACTGGTATCTGGTACAGAGACATTTGCAGCAGATATCTGCCCTCTGCAGTCTCAAATGGATTGGACAGATTTTCTGCAGTAAATACTACAGATTTCCCATTGCTCTTTGGTCTAAAAGTGATGGAAATGGACCGGTCTCCGCAAAGGCAGTCTAAGCACTCACTGGCCACTTACTGTATGTGGTCAGTTGTAAAACACGGTGTGCTCTCAAACCATTCTATGTGTCAGGGAGAGTGGGTTGTGGCACCAAACCAGTTTGACTTGTGGCTAATCCATGCGACCCTGTCATTTTTCACCATTTAACCCCTGGACAGAGATCTTAACTTCACTACCAAAAGTCAGGACAATCTGCTATGGAAGTCACTAAATAACCAGAATAACAAATGAAACACTCAGAACAATACAGAAACAAAGATATTAGCAGTATCACACCTCGGCAGTAATATAGATGGCTAGTGGTAATACTGCTCAGGCATAATCTGGTTTGTCGAAGCATCCATGGCCAGGCAAAGATTATTCAAGGGGACTTTCAACATAGGTGAACGGGTCTTTTATACCACGTAAATCCTCCTTTTTACAAACTCTGAAAGAGGCCAAGCCCCACATGTGTAAGTCCACTGAAGTGTTGGCAGGATGGAGTGGTTTGGGTGGCTGAGTAAGCCATTGCCTCTAGCCTCCAGGAGAAGGGTAGACAGTGCTGCGGAGTTGACAGCTTCACACATAACCAGAATTTACCTTTTCAGCAGCTTGTGTAATATTAGTCCTTACATGGGATCAGACCATGACCATTTGGTACATATGCACTTTTATGGCTAGAACCAACCATTAAGCTCTAAGAATATTCCACAAAAGCTGCGGTTATAGAGATTATATGAACCAGCATGTCACCATCTCAGTTTCGGCCTAGTTAAAGTCACTTATGAGTCAACATGACTGACTTTCATGACTGAGCATTTACTTGCTCTGGAATATATCCTTCATTTCCACATTGCAGCAAAATCACATATGATGTACTTAATATTTAAATGTGGCAAAATGCTGTATTTTTGGCACAATCGTTACAAAACTGCACCCTTTCACCAGAGTAAATTGTGAAAGCAGGAGTGGATGGATTATATACAATTACATGTACATGATAGACAGCCATACATACAAAACAGTTGCATATTAAAAATGCTTCTTGAACATGCACCATGTATAAGCAGTGATATTGTGCTGCTTCTGTAGTGAATGCAGGAGTTAAAGAATACAATAGACGCAAATGTTAGAATAAATATTGCAATAATGGCATATGAAAAGAAAAAAAAAACTCATTTTATGCCTTGCTGTTTGGGAAACAGATGCAAAGAAAATCTTCAAAACATAAATTGAATAACACTGCCCCCTAGTGAATATTCATATAATAAAAACACATGGGGAAAATGAAAAGGTCTCAAAATAAAAGATATAAAACAGAATATGTATTCGTGTAAACAAATTGTACAGATCATGGGGTACATATACAAAAAAAATAAATAAATAAAGACATAAGACATATGTTCTTTTTTTCTCCTGAGCGCATTTAAGAAACTGTGGGAATTCGTGGAATCTTACTTCTATCGTCCCTTTACTTTTAAAAGGAACCCTTTTATTTATAAACCCCCCTCCCTCCCATAATTCTAATGTCCTAGCTTTCTGTACTCCTACCCCTCTCCCTCTCCTCCACATCCTCACAATGTGGCTTCTTTTCTCTATATCCCGTTCCCTATCGCACCCCTTGCCCTCCTCTATTTCCCAGTCCATATCATGGCCCATGTCCTCCTCCATCTCCCATCCACGTCACAGCCCATCCTCTATCCGCAGCCCTGCTTCCTGCACTGTCACCTCCGAAGCTGGGAGGGTGGGGCCGGCCTAGGGAAGGTGCTACCTCCACACAAGTCTTGTAAAGTGGAAAAGCATATATTATTTATATATAATTGGCAGCAGGAAACTGATCCCATCCACTGGCTGCCTTGTCCAAGCTGTGTGTGTCTGGACTGGGGGGGAACTGGTGGGACGTGTTGGGTCAATCACCCACTAATAAAAAAATAGGGGAAAAAAAAAAAGGGATATGGGATGAAGTCTTCTTTTCAAAGCTGCTAAATAAGACCGAAATGGGACTAAATAATAAGGTTCATGCAAAAAGCTTCAATATGTAGAAAAATGATACCAGAAAACATATACACTAACTGCACACTCCTATATAAAATAAGCAATGGCTGCCCATTTCTGTGACATTTTAATAGAAGGCTAAAGAGCACAATGATTTGCAGCAAAGCCTCCTTCCCTCAAGCCACCTGATCAAAGGTTCATAACAGAAATGTGTGTTTTGCATATTACTGCCTTTTCACTATTCATGGAAGGAAGCCCAGATGCTACATCCCGAGGCATTGGTAGTTTTATCACCGAGGCTAAAACATGACATGCAGGAAAAATACCGCTAAAAATGTGAGTTAACCACTTATAGAGAAATACTGCAGATGTATAAGATACAAGCAGGCTATCATAGCAGGTAACATGAGGAAAAGGGAGAGTAAAGAAGGATATATTCACACAATGTATATGGAGTAGTAGTTTAACAGATGAAGGTGAAAAGATGAATCAAGAGAATGAGAACTAACTAGTGAAACAATGATATCTTATCACAGAAGAGAAAGGATTAGTCAAGTGCAACAGAAAAAAAAAAACACAGTACATACTCTGCATTAAAAAATGTATTCTAAAATAAATTAAAATCATGTACATGAGGGGTTTCAAGCAAAGTCTCCCTCAGAAAGAAGTATAAACCTCTGAGATGTGGCTATATTCACCCTTTTTTTTTTTTCGATTATACTCTTCTTTCTGAACACCTTTCTGGATGCCGGTTTGTTAGGGGAGTCAGGCTCATGCCATCCCTGCTTGTTTGCCACATGCATCATTAGATTGTGTGGATTCAACATTATTAGAGGGTGACCTATTGTGGTCTATATGACATAATCAAGTGGCCTCCAGGTAACCACCTTTCCTTGGGCACTTTTTTTTCTCTGAGGGATTCGAACCAAATGGTATTATCCGAGGCAACCCCCAGCTCCACAGCATGTCCTAATAGTGGATCAAAAACAGACTAATTCAGTGAACATTCTTATCCTATGTAATAACCCATTTTATACAAGTAATGCAGATAGTGGGGCACATTTACTTACCCGGTCCAGTCGCGATCCAGCGGGGCGTTCTCCGAAGAGGATTCGGGTTCTGCCGGGATTCACTAAGGTCGTGCGCCTGATATCCACTAGGTGTCGCTGCTGCGCCATGGTCCGCCGAGTTCACCATCTTCGTCTCGGTGTATGCGAGTGCTATTCTTGCGACAAAATGATTGGTTTTTTTTTTAAAATTCCGTGGTTTTTCCAAAACCGTTGGGTTTTCCGATGGCCACGGCCCCGATTTCTGTCACGTGAAAGCCGGGGCCAATGCACGACAATCTGATCGCGTGGCAATTTGGCCCAAATCGGAAATATTCGAGAAACCCGATGAAAATGCGCGATTCGGACCCTTAGTAAATGAGCCCCACTGTCTTTATACCACAGGTCTTTCATGTCACATAAACAAGACCATTTTGAAAATTCTAAAATTTTGAGACAATGGCTAACGCAGTTGTTAGTAATACTGTACCTTTTTTATGCCACATAAACATATTTGCACACCATCAATAGAAACCCAGGCCTACATTTCTAAATGGCTTTTCAGTGCACCCCACTATTTAGATTCCTGTAGTGGGGCCAGTCTTGTTAAGGCATTGTTCTTTTTACTCAGAACCTGTCAGAGATCCATTAGTGGATCCGGATCTACAGGTTGTGCTTTCATCAGCCATGATTGAGAACACTTCACCTGTTTGAAACACGTTGGCCGTTTTACTGGATGTCACTGAGGATTTTAATGTATCGTCAATAAAGTTACAGCGTTTGTAGTTCGTCTGGTCCATCCAACTTTTATACTGGATTGCTTTACCTTTGCAGCAAAGGGACTTCTGCCTTACTGGTTCATCTTGGTCTTGTGCTTTCACAAAACATAGATAGGAAGTGCAAACTAATAAACTTAGAGGTTTAGGGCTTTTTTTCAGCAGTTACCTCTGCTAGGTGTTAAGAGGACTGTTCCAAATTAACATTTCACCTCTCTCAAAACAAAGTGACAGTGGTAGTCACAAGTGGGACAAATGGAAAAGCTTCACCGTATGCCTTAATTTTTCCGCCATTATAGTGACCACAATGGATAACCATGCATTTCTAGGCTCCTCAACAGACAATCCAACTACTTATACAGCTACTGTAAGATACAGAAGAATCCTTTAGAGTAAAAGATAAAAGGGTTTTGTTTTTACGTGACAAGATCACTAATCATAACTTTTTTGGTAGGATCATAAGGATTGACAGCAAAATCCTAAAGACACAGGCACCTAACAAACTTGTATTTCTAAAGAAAAAGAGGAAAACAATTATAACAGTTTGCAAATATATCAAAAAGTAGAGAATAAATGAAACATGGCCTACATGGCACACAAAATAAGAAATTAAAGGAAAACTTACTGTGTAAGTGATTGTTGCCAACATTCCTATCAAGGTCAAGGAGCTGATGGAAAATGACAAGGCATCCAAACCATCTGAAAAACAATTTTTCTTAAGTGGTGACAACTCTTTGATGAAAGGAACATAATAGATTATTTTCGCTAGTGTTACCGCTGTTCTAAATTACAAGCATCGTACAATGCTTTCAACAATTATTTACATATAAAAAAGACAGACATCCGTATTTTTTATGAATCACAAAATAACTAGATTAGTTTTACTCACATATGGCCTGCAAATGAATGTAAAACCTTACATTAGCCTATAAAAATCCCATTGGCCTAAATGTATCAGGCATTTGCACCTCTAAAACAGCACCATATCTGTTGTTGGACATATTTATTCTGTGGATTGGTCACTAATAGGTGATAAGTGTAAGACCCCGGCATCCCCGGCTGTTTGGCACAATATGACAATAATAGCTAAAGCTTTGATAACACTTTTACCACTGGTATCAAAACATGACACCAATTCGGACTCGACTACCTTCTGACTGGAAGGTAAACTGGTCTTGGATTACTGCTTGTACTTGAAACACTTGAGAAATAACTAAACAATGTTATATAGCGATGGACTGGCTTGATACCTGAGTGGGTGCAGAGGGTGCCATGGTCAGGAGCCATAGGAGAACCATGAGGCAACTTTTCCCCATATGCACAATAAAATGATCCAATTTTAGTTTGGGGACCAGTTACAGGTTTTGCACAAGGTTGGTAGAATTAAGCCTTTGGACAGAGCCTTTCTTCTGGAGAGGTAATTAATCTTACAAGAAGAGAGGCCAATGGTCACCGTATAAATGCAAAGAAGAGCTATTAAATATGGTGAACAAAATAAGGAACAAACTCAATACACTTTAAGCTTGAAAAATCCTTTGGGAGCAGCAATTATGAAGGCTTTCTCCATATCAGGATTGTGAAACAGATGTGCTTCTTCTAAGCAGCTGTACAAGAAGTAATAGCACATGTGTTTATCTAATCTACAGTAAGAAATTGTCTTGTGTTAACCCTTCACAATTCCAAACGTTACCGAGCTATATCCAGAAGAGTGTATAACAAAGAAAACCCCTATGACCACCTTTCCCTTGCACATCATATAGATCGACTAGATCCACTAGTGATTTTGCCTCAAACTGCCATTGTAATCCAAAAGAATGTACTGGAGATCTTGCAGAATCTATCACCGATGACAAGAACCGGGGTCCGATGTACCCCCATCGCACTACAGAGATGACCCGAGCAGCCAGTCGCGCATGTGCGGACTGCCCATTCATCTCTATGGGGCTGACAGAGACTGCCGAGCACAGTATCAACCGCCGTCAGACTTGGACCCCTGTTCTAGCAATCTGTGGGAGG
Source organism: Engystomops pustulosus (assembly GCF_040894005.1). Lineage (NCBI taxonomy): Eukaryota > Metazoa > Chordata > Amphibia > Anura > Leptodactylidae > Engystomops > Engystomops pustulosus. The sequence continues at coordinate 133,413,984 of NC_092413.1, read as the reverse complement.
TCCCATCACAAAGATCCCCATTGATCAGCAAGTTAAACCCTATCCTGTGTGATGGGGCCTAACTTTCTTCACAGGAAAAACTGAGCTCTTCCATATCCCCAGAGACAATAAATCTTATCCCCCTCCTTACAGTCACCTCATGCAGGCACATCTTTACTGTATCTGCAAGAGTAGGAAGCGGGGGCGGGGAAATGATTGACTAGGAGGAGGTTTTTTTTAAAAAAAAAAACTCATAGATAAGCATTTTGAAAAAGAGGGATGTGGAGAACTCTGCTTCGTGCTGAACACTCCCCAGGGACACAAGACACAAGCTGGCAGGGAGTCCGGTACACTTTAGTTGTAATTGTTTCATGAATGCTAGAAGTTTTATAAAAACTGTTTGGGGAGAAGCTATTTGTTGTCTAGGGGGATATGGATTAGGCTCAAAAAGGGTGCCTAGCAAAAGGTCTTGAGGGAAAAGATCCAGTATAACTTATTTCCTACAATTACATTTTTGCTCTTTCTATGGAGAGACATAAGGAAGGCAGGTCCATCAGAGAGGGGCACTGATACAGTGGGTAGAGAAAGTATTGAGACCCCTTTACATTTTCCACTCTTTGATCTTCAAATTGGCTGCAATGAAAACAAAAAAAGTTCTCTTTTTTTGCTCATTGATGTACACTATGCACCCCACATTGACAAAATTAGTAGTATTGAGTAGAAGCACCTTGTGAGCCAGTACAGCCATGAGACTTCTTGGAAATAATGCAACAAGTTGTTGACACCTGGATTTGGGGATCCTCTGCCTTCTTCCCTCAGGTTGGATGGTGAATGTTGGTGGACAGCCATTTTCAAGACATAGATCTCTCCAGAGATGGGGTAGGTCAGGGCTGGGCCAGTCAAGAAGAGTTGTTCTAAAGCTTCTGCTTTGTTATTTAAGCTGCATGCTTAGGTTCATTGTCTTGTGGGAAGGTGAACCTTCGGCCCAGTCTGGGGTTCAGCGAATCATCACCATGTTTCACTGTTCGCATTGTATTTGGCAGATGATGAGCAGTGCCTGGTTTTCTACACATAACGCTTAGAATTCATACCAAATGTTCAAGTTGTGTCTCATCAGACCAGAGAATCTGATTTTTCATAGTATGGTAGTCATGTGTTTTTTTTTTTTTTGCAAACCGTATGCAGGCTTTCATAGGTCTTGCACTGAAGACAGACTTCCGTCAACACACTCTTTCATAAAGCCTGAATTGGTGGTGGGCATCAGTGATCGTTGACTTTGTGGAACTAACTCTGGAGCTCAGCCACAGTGATCGGGAGGTTCTTCTTTACCCCTCTCCCAAGGATTTTCTTCCACGATTGCTTTGTTTGGCTGGAGAGCTAGGTCGAAGAAGAGTTGTGGTCTTCTTCCATTTAAGTGTTATGGAGGCCACAAAATTCTTTTGTAACCTTGGACAGATCTGATACTTGCCACAATTCTATCCTCGAGCTCTTTGGGCAGTTCCTTAGACCTCATGATTCTCATGTGCTCTGGCATCCACTGTGAGCTCTGTGCTGTTCATAATCAAATCCAATGAAGGAGTAGAACCATCTCAAGGAGGATCAGAAGGAAATGGACAGCACGCAAGTTAAATACAAGTAAAGCAAAGGGCCTGAATACTCATGGTCATGTGATATTTCAGTTTTTCTTGTTTAATCAGCAAAAATATCTACATTTCTTATCTTCTATTTTCTTGTCAGTATGGGGTGCAGAGTGTACATTAATGAGCAAAAAAAAAAAAACTTTTTTGATCTTACGAATTGGCTACAATGAAACCAAGAGTGAAAAATTGTAAAAGTGGTCTGAATACTTTTCGTACCCACTGTACATAGAAAGTTGCCAGACATTGATACGCCCCTAACTTATGGGCATAGAAAGAGACAAGATTCTACAACACTTGAGTTGTATTGCCATCATTTGTCACATTCATGGTAAGTTTCCTTCAAATCCTATATTACTTTTGACTTTTATCCCTTGTAAGTCATGTTTGGATAAACCAGGGACTCTTACTCATAGATCCATGCACCGCAACTATTTTTTATCCCGTCAAGCTCTGAATTCACAGGCTATTACACTATGCAGGAACAGGTCTCAACCCCTGCTCCCTCTGCATTCCCCACTCTACCTGTTGTAGGCTTACACAGTGGGAAAGGGGAAGTACTCTGCACAGTGTCATAACCTGTAAAACCATAGCACGGTGCTCCATGGCCCCAGAAGACTTCATGCTCAATAGAATAATTTAAGAAGATTTTACGAACCAAAGAGGCCATAGAGAACCATTATAATAAGTTTATCACAGTCACAGTGCCTGAATCTAAGAGTAAGTGCCCTTGGTTTATAATGCTGGTAGATTTCCTGTAAGAAACTAGTTTAAAAAATCTAAAATTAACAAGAACTTTTAGAAAGCAGAGAAGGATATATTGAAGTGTATATAAATTGATTTAACATTTGTATACTTTTAGCCATTATTCAATACTTCTAGAATAATCCCAGAAGCCATGTGGCACAACTGTTATTTATTACTGTAGTGCATGGCCCAGTTTTCAGTGAAGTCTGGATGATGGGCCATTTATACTGTACTGGCTCAAGAATTTTTTTTTCTATAAGCAGAACCTTCATGTACAAGTGAAATGCTTGCATCTCAGATCCAAATAAAGGGATCCTGTCACCACTCCTCTGCACCTCAAACCCTCAATATAACCTTATTTTATAACCTTATTCCTCGGTGATGGAAATGTTGCGACAGAAGCAAGTTCCATGCTCACTGGTGCCATAAGAGCATGTGAAACAGTGGGAGGGGGGAAGCTGAGAGAGTGCAGAGAGGAAGGTCACAAGGGCTTCATGTAAGAGCCAGAGCCCCTGAGCACTTGTGACGTATTTACAGGAACACAAACTTTAATTTTATACATTAAATACTTTAGTAAAGGTCATAATAAAGATATACCTGTATTCAAACGGCTGCTTGATTGGTTATCAACAGCAGGATGGGTGGTATTTTTCCTTTAAAAGGAACCTGTCAAAATTTTCACAAATGCACTCATGTTCCATGCCTCTTCTCAGCATTTCATGTGACCAGGGTGATGTCATCTACGTTCTTTTACCTGCAATGTCTACCCAATGTATGTATCTGATAACGAGGCAGTATCATGGCATGAACACAGCAGCCTCCATTGACTTCTACTCCTCTCCATTCTCCATGGATGCTGCTGTGATTTCATATGATCAGCTACATACATGGGTAGACTGTAAAAATGTAACAGGACCTTAGATGGCATTCTAGTCACATGACATGAAGTAGCCAATGAATGGCCAGAGCTCTCTAGCAATGTTCCACATAGCAGCTTTTTCCGCAGATCCTCATTTGACTCATATGAGGCAAGTTTACAAAATGTTTTTAGAACATTGCAGCCATGAAAAGAAACCATTTTGGGTTAAAGATTTTAATGTTTTTAATGAATTATTTGAGTGGGTAAACTTAATGTCAGTTTCTCTTTAAAGTTAATCTTTCAAATCTATAAATCACCTATTCTGCTCCTTTTGCTGCATTGATTTTTACTTTCCCTCTAGTCTTTGCAATAGCTTTTGCAATTCTAACCAAATCAAGCAAATATGCCGATAAAACATGTACACCTAGAGCTTGACGCCAAGACCAGAGGAGTGGCTAAAGAAGCTAGATAAAGGCAGCACAACGCACAGACAATATATTACAATAACCTATTAATAACTAGATGAATAATGCATTTTGATGAATGCAGCAAAACACTTACAACCGCTACCAAGTTCTTGAAAGAGAATCTTGATTTTATCAAACTCCGAGATGTTTTTGCCTGAAGGAATATCCAGTGGTGCAAACGCACTGAAAAAAAAAAAAAACACAAAAAACTAAATCAATTATATATGATGGCAAGCATTTTCTTCGGTTTTGTTTTTTTTAGAAATAAAATATATAAAAAAATAAAAAAAACCCCACTGTACTAGTAATCACAGAAATGGATATGATATTTCAAGTCACTTATACCATTCATAATAAATACAATACAGTACAAATATCTGGAAGAATGTCCCTGCTAACAGACAACTCGTCTTATTGATTTTCTTTCTTTTTCCACATTATAGTGTTCTTTTGAAAAAAAAAATCTAGGCTTTGTATCAAAACAAATAGCCTCTGGAAGACGAGGCATAGATGAAAGCATTAGGGCTATATTGCATACTTTCACACATGTATAATTAATGCAGAAAACAGAAAGTTCATAGTTTGTTTCTTTTTTGAGGGGGAGATAAATAAATGTGTGCATGAATGACTCTACAAACATTTTCTTTTGAAACAGTTTTGCCTGTTTTTTCTTGAATTTTTTTTTTCACCGATAAGGAACAAAATTTTAAAGGGGATTTGAGGGAAACAATTTTTTGATAAATGAATTGAGGCATTCAGTTAATAGGGCTTTACGCAAACCTGTCACTAGTTATATTTGTAAATAAACCGTGGTCACCAGTTCCCTTTAAAACAGAAATGATGTTTTCCCTCCAGCCTGTAAAAAAATTTTTGATAGGTAAATGGATTTCACGTACTCACTACAGCGTTGGTACACACCAGCAGAGAGCCAGGGACTGTCCCACCCACGTCCATGACTTTCGACACAGCCAAATAATTTCTAAAACTTGGCTCTTACAATGCATTGACCAGAAAGGCTGAAGCCGAAACATGCCAGGCAGGAATAATAGGCAGTTCAGTTAGTATCTAATGTAGCTAGCTAGTCAGTGTGAATACTGTTATTAACAACTGGTTGTCCAATAACGTAGACCTAGATAAATAAACTGCCACACATCAAGGGATATAAAGATACCACCCTTTTAGTCCAATGTGTGGAAAACATTGGTATTATTTACAATGATTGCAAAATTACGGCAATCACTTTAAAAATGTACTACACTGGTAGCCTGAAGTGGTTTATGTTTGGATAATTCAGCCCATATTTAACAATTTTTCTAATAAAATTAATAATTTTGTAAGACAGCCTGAGATTTTCCAGAAAAGAGGGACTACAGTGGTCATCTCTTAACTACCAGCACTCACAGGGTAGGGTAAGTGGGGTAAAAACTGGTGACAAATTCCATTTAACACAAGATATTTATGTAAAAACTGTTGATAAATAATAAAAATTTACTTTACATTATAATATCTTGAGTCATGAATTTGAAGTTTTTGGGTAAAGTGCTCAGGGTAAAAATTCCCTATGTTCCCACTATCATCAGCACTTCCTACATTTAAACAGAAGGAAAACCCAATTGTCTTACTTCAACAAAATGCCTAGCTTGTCATCTTATTATGTATTCAAGTAACACGATGGCTTTTATCCTATATGCCTAATAAAGACAGACTTTGAACAACTGAGCGTTGGAATCTCACTTCATGTGTATTCATGTACACTGTATGCGGCTTTCAGAGCTGCTTGTCATATGTATAATTACCTGATAAAATGTTTCCAGGAGAAGGAGAAATCTGGAATTTTCTCCACACTGAAAGGCTTCAGCTAATTTTAAGGGTTACGTCAAAAACTATTTAAGAGTTGGCAGGTAGCGTCTCAATTTAATAATGTGATTTTCTCAAACAGTGAATGGACTGTTGATTAATAGCGTTAAGCCAATTCTGATACAAATTAAAAAAAGAATTAACCTTCATGTAATAGAAAAGCCTCTCACCTTTGCATATAGGGATAGGTCATATGTTTATGCTTTCTTGTCTAGTTAACCAGATCTCCAAGCACATGCAATTAGATATAATTGCAGACCGACTTCATGAATACTCAAAGAAAGAGGGGATCAAAACAAATTACGCTTCAGTAATTCCATGCAGAAACATCATGTCTCTGCAATTTCAAGATTAGACATTTGCATAAAAAGGATGAAAATAATTAAAGTAAATATAAAAAGTAGAAAAAAGGGACTCAAATGCTGTTTGTTATGTATGTATACACACACAGCTCGAAAAAAAAATTTAAAATTAAAAAGTGACACTAAAGTGTCCTAGACCTCAATGAATAAAGTATTCCAGTTTCAATTCTTTATTCATTAAATAGGGGAATGCACTGACAAGAAAATATAAAAATGATCAATGAAAAATCAAAAATGATTACCGTATTTTCCGGACTATAAGGCGCCCTTAAAAGCCTTGGATTTCCTTGGAAATCCAAAGTGCGCCTTATAGTCCGGTGCGCCCTATATGAGGGCAGCGGACCCTATTTACATAGGTCCCCGCTACCGGAGACAGCAGATCTCCAGCGGGAACTGCAGACCACGCGGCACGAACAACTTCTGCCGCGTGGTCTGCAGTTCCCGCTGGAGATCTGCTGTCTCCGGTAGCGGGGACCTATGTAAGTATGGTCCGCTGCCCTCCTCCACCTCCCCCTCACCTTCCCCACTCACCTTCCCCGCGTCGCCACGTCTCTTCTCGGCGTCGGGTCTCCGCTCCGCCCCCGGACCTCCTCCACGCCCCCGACCCTGCGCCTTATATATGGAATTATTACATATATAAGGCGCATCGGACTGTTGCGCCTTATATTCCGGTGCGCCTAATGGCCCGGAAAATACGGTAAATATCTCATAGAGCGCTGTATTTGTAATGATGCTCATAATCAAATTTGAAAATCAAATTTCAGTATAATACAACTTCAGAGAAAATGCCTGGATTGTACTCAGGTCTGGAGAATGGGCAGTCCATTGCATCAATACTTTCATGATTTAGGAACTGGTGACACACTACATGAGGTCTAGCATTGTCATGGATCAGAAGGAACCCAGTGCCCAATGCACCTGTATACATTCTCACAAAGGGTCTGAGGATCTCATCACAGTACCTAATGGTAGTCAGGCTACCTCTGTCTAGCACATACCTTCCCACACCATTACTGACCCACTGCCAAACCAGTAATGCTGGAGGATGTCACAGGCCACAAAACGTTCTACACATTATCTCCCGACAGTGTCAAATGTGCTCAGTGTGAACAGATTCTCATCCATGAAGAGCACAGGGAGCCAATGTCAAATATGCAGATATTGGTGCTCTCTGGCAAATGCCAATTTCCCTGCCCAACTTTGAGCTGTAAGTAAAGCACCAACTTGTGGACGTCAAACCCTCATACCACCCTCATGGATAGAGTCTGACAAACGGATATTTGTGGTCTGTTGGAGGTCACTTTGAAGGGCTCTGGAACAGCTTCTGCTGTTCCTCCTTGCACAAAGGAGGAGGTAGCAGTCAATATTCATCATAACTTCAGTAAAGCATTCATAAAGCCGTCATAAAAACAGTCTGGATTGTGATTGCCAAAAGATGATAAGTTATACAAAAATATAATATACTATGTTGTGCATGAAATTCCCCAAAGAAGCATTTGTCTAAATAGTCATTGTTCAAAAAAACTCTGTCTACTGCGAGAAGAGAAAGTGCAAAAAGGTGGTTCTGCTGCACATAGAGCTTAGTTAGGTTCTTCATAAATAACTTAACCTGGTAAACGTGCAAGAAAGGTGACTGATACGCATAAAATAAAAATAAAAAATAACAACTACAGTCCATATTAAAAAGATAGGGCAATATTCATTTCACATATAAAATTGTAAACACAATAATATACTCACCCAACAAGAAGAAGACAGGAACACACCAAAGCAAACACAAGCGTGTATTTTAGTGCAGTCTTCACTTGCTGTTTAAAGAAGAACAGAAAAAACATTACTTCAGAGACTAAAGTATTAGAAAAGCCAAATGAATATGATATTTCAAATAAGCAGCCTTACATTAAAAAGGAAACTTATCATCAGTATAACACAGTTTTAACCAATAACAGGTTCCTATAGACTTTTTAATACTATTTCCCAATCTCCTTTTAATCAAACATTACTAGTTCCACTTTTAAAAGTTAATAAAAGTATTAATGGCTCCCTTCCAGCAAACTTGCTTGAGTTACGGGGAGTCTGTTACTAGGCTGCAATCATCATCATTATCTCCTCTCTGCTCTGCTAGCCCTTCCTCCCTCTCCCCACATTAGCCGACCCATGCTCAAAGCAACACTTTGTCAGCTCACATTAAGAGGTGGAAGGGTGAAGCAAGCAGAGAGTAGATAACGTTGATGACACAGGGATTTCGGCCCTGCACATGACTCAATGCAGTTTGTTGACAGGAATTTTTTTAAAGGTCATTTCTTTTAAGTGAGTGGAACCAGTAATGTTAAAGTATAAATACTGTAAAATACTATTAAAAAGCATATGGGAACATGTTAGGTAAAGGTGTTCTAATGACAGGTTTCCTTTAACAAATGTATAGGTCCAATTCATCACCTGCTCACATAGTTCTGACCTGAACAGGGGAAAACAATGTATTACTATTTATGACTACTATATACAACCAATGACCAATGCTTTCTAATACTCTTTCCAATGCATAGAGGAGAGTGATTAGCAATGGTGGAATTTTAAGAGAGGTACTTCACTGCCCACATGAAATCTCAATCAAACAGTACAGGATTCACAATGATAATCCCTATTTGGGATAAGAAGTAGAATGCAATGTAATATGTTAAGCAATTTTTTGACAAAAGCGCCTTTAAAGAGAACCCTTCAGGCAAAAAATAACCCCCTAAACTAAATATATTTTCATAAATTGGCATTAGAGAGCATTGCCTGTATCCCTTCATTGTACCTCTACATGCCTGTACACTTAAGCAATGAGGTCCTAAAGCTGTATGCAAATGACCTGTGAAATGTCCAAAGAGCCATTATCATTCAAGCTGTCCAGCTTATTCATGAGTGGGAGGCACAGCCACACCCCCAGTGCTTGACTGACAGCCTGTATAATGCTGTGATGGCTGCTCCATGTGCTTGCTGTTGGCCATGCCCCCTGCAGCCTGTGTGTGTGTGTGTGTGTATGTAAAAAATACAACAGCTCCAGGATGCAGCTATGTTATAGCAGAACATGTCAGGTACTTGTGTAGCTGATGTCTGTGTCTCTGTGTATTAGGAGGATGCAGCATGTCAGCAGATGCAGCACACACACCAGCAATGCTTTACTATACATTACACACAGACATGAGCAGTGGGAGGAGAGGGGAGGGGTAACAGGAGTGACATGACTGCCTCTGACCATGTGACCACCCTCATTTACATAATAAAGAAAAGAGGACTTTACAATGACTAATGTATGAATTGACTAGATAAAGGTTGGGATGGGATCCTTGTTATCTGCTCCAACAGGTAGAGGTGACAGGACAAGTGACACAGACCTGATGACAGGTGTCCTTTAAGTCTTTCCAGCAAATACAGGAGGAATATGGGATAAGCTGCTCTGGCCATTATACATATTTGCAGATTAAACATTAGTGGAGGGCAATGGATAAGCCGGTGGTAATTGTGGAGGATTTACATCCACTTCTCGACTCCTTGAGGGGATTGTTAGGTACCAAGTTTAATAACACGTTATTACGATTCTGGCCAGTGAAAGAGCATAACAACAATGTAAGGAGAATAATAAATAAGTGGACTGGAGAGGTGGGTACCCAATGATAAAGTAGTTTGGAAAAAGGTACGGTGGATGTGAAAAAGGTCTTCACTATACCTGCTCATCGCTTAACGCAACTATTTACTTTGAATCAAATATACTATACACCGAAATAGTTATCAAGATTTGGGGCAAGGATTAATAGTTGCAACAAGTGTGGCCTGGAGAAGGCAGATGATATACACATGTTGTGGTTTTGCCCCAGGATCAGGAGATTTGGGAAGGGGGCGGGGTGTTGAGTATTGGCCACTATAGAGAAGATCTTTAAAGTAGGTATTCCGGATACATTACACATTTGTGTGCTGGGTATTTTGGATGAGGGAAATTGCAAGGAAGTCAAATACCAAGTGGTTAAAAAACTACCATTTGCAGCAAGATTCTGCCCGATTAGGAAATGGATGGCCAGAGATGCCCCGACAATCAGGATTTGACAGAATTGTTAAAAACACTATTCTACCCCATGGCTTTGCAAAAATGATGGGAGGTGGCAGGCCAGGATTAATACTAAGTTTTGCAGGGAGGAGGTTATGATGTTCGGAGCATAGGAGGTTAGCCATTAGGGTGGGGGGCTGGTGAAGAGAGAGACCCTTTTTTTTCCCCTCTATATTTTCTTTTTTGCGGGAGAGGGGATTGGCTTGGGGGAGTTTGGATATAAATCTATGGAATAAAAGGAGAAAAAAGGAATTCTATTATCAAACGGATTCAATTCATTTTTTTAATTATGTACTATGGAAACATAATAAATGTTTTGAAGATAATGTACTAGTAATGTTTTGAAGATATGGTATGTTGTTTTTTTTGAGATTAGTTAATGACTAGAGATGAGAGAGTATACTCGTCCGAGCTTGATGCTCGTTCGAGTATTAGCGTAATCGAAACGGCTCGTTGCTCGGACGAGTATCTCGCCTGCTCGAGATCGAGCATTTACTTAAGGAAACACAGTGAAGAACGGTGAAGAATACAATGAAATCAGTGAACACAGGATCATTTAAGTGAAGAACACAGTGCAGATGTTTCTGTACATCTGCTAACTCATCCAAAGACACGAGTGCCAAACGGTGTTCTTCACAATAGTATGTGAAGAACAATAGGTGTTAAGAACATTGCAGATATGTGGAAACATCTGCAATGTGTTCTTCACACATATTGTTCTTCACATACTATTGTTTAGAACACCGTTCGGCACTCGTGTCTTCGGATAAGTTAGCAGATGTACGGAAACATCTTCAATGTGTTCTTCAGTGAAGAACACATTGCAGATGTATCCATACATCTGCTAACTTATCAGAAAACATTAGTACAGAAAGGTGTTCTTCACAATAGTGTGTGAAGAACAATGGGGGGTCATTTACTAAGGGCCCGATTCGCATTTTCCCCACGTGTTACCCGAGTATTTCTGATTTGCGCTGATTTTTCCTGAATTGCCCCGGAATTTTGGCGCACGCAATGGAAATCGGGTGCGTGGCCGAACGAAAACCCGACGGATTCGCAAAAACCACCGCGTTTAAAAAGAAAAAAAAGTGTCACTCGACACTCGCTTACCTTCACCCACGATAGGACGATGAACTTCTGATAGTCTTCAGCGCAGCAGCGACACCTGGTGGACGTCGGAGGAACTGCCTTAGTGAATCCCGGCCGGACCCAAATCCACCGCAGAGAACACGCCGCTGGATCGCGAATGGACCGGGTAAGTAAATCTGCCCAAATATGTGTGAAGAACACATTGCAGATTTTTAACACGGGTCATTCTCCTTTTTGAAGTTCCACGAATATTCCATTGAATAATTATAAAAAAATTATAATGAACAAACAGGAATGACTTCCTTATTTCTCAATAAAATTACACATTTTATTGCAGAGCCTTGGTCCCCTTGAAAAATGCTCGAGTCTCCCATTGACTTCAATGGGGTTTGTTATTCGATACGAGCACTTAAGCATCGGGAAAAGTTCGACTCGAGTAACGAGCGCTCGAGCATTTTAGTGCTCACTCATCTCTTAATGTCATATTGGAAGATTTGAAGATCTGATATTTGTGTGAAATTTACTCCCTGTTACCCTTTCGCTTTATTTTTCCTTTAAATATAAATACAAAGATTTAATAAAAGGGAAAGAAAAAACAAAAAACTGAAAACAAAATATATTAGTATGGCTACCTTCGAGCTTCAACCATTGTAATTACAGAAACTGTCAATTTGACCCCGGGCAATTTGTTCTCTTGCCACATGCAGTAATGCAGAGAACTAGTAGGAACATTTAAAATTAGTAAATGAGCTTTTCCATCAGCTCAACATTTTCCTTATGCAAGTCAAGTAATTAGTCCCTAGTACGTCCTGACATGTTTCAGCAACTTTCTCTTGTATCATGGAGCTTGACAATGTTGGCAGTAGGAGAGACATAATCTTTCAAGAACAACAATCACTCATGCAGGTTAAATAAATGCTGACCTCAGTCTTGAACTTTGAGTAAATGCAATAGAATCTGCCACCAAGACAGGTTTTTGATGTCCCCAACCTCTATTGGTTTTGTCAATGGACTTTGCAAAATTTTCAGTTGCAGCCCATCTCAAAAAATAATACTAAATAACCAGATGTCTTCAGCCATACTGCCACCATCACTCCAATAAACATCTTTCAGAAATGGTGTGACTCTATAATGGTTGAATTCAAAAAAAAGAAAACATCTCTTGAATGCAATAAAAGGTATGTGTGTTAAAGAGCATGTATTCTTACTTCGGTTTAACTAGGATATATTAATTTGGGAGAATTTTAACGTCATGGAGTGGTAGAGGGTGAAAATAGCATTATGGAAATCACAGGGTGTTCCAGGGAGACAGCAGTCAGTTGGTAGCAGCATGAGTAGGCTGCAGAGTGGCACAATGACAGAGTGTGAAGTTTGGTGACAGTCCCGGGTAAAGATTGTGGGAGGCAGATGAAGCAACTGGCAGATGTCTGGTATCAGGCGGTTGGCCGCATCAGAATAGTGGCTGAGGCAGGTAGTTAGAATCCGGACTCATTTCTGAATGTTTTGGGGAGGCATCATGTCTGATCTAATCTGAGGCATAAGCCATTGGTGTGTTGAAATCCCTGCCGATCCAAGCCCGATTAATCTTGACAAAGGTCAGTCTCTCCACATTACGGGTTCTCCTTAGGGCAACAATGGCCCCCGCCGCACTGAACACCCGCTCTCATGCCATACTACTGGCCGGGCAGGACAGCTTCTCTCCTGCAAACTCTGCAAGTTTCGGCCACGCATCAGGTTTGGCTGCCCAGTAGTCCAGGGGATCCTCTACCTGGGGTGGTAGAGTGCTGTCCAAAGTAGGCCACCACCTGCTAGTACAGGGTCTGCTCTATATCCTGCTGCTGCTAGCTACCCTCCTCACTAGGCGGGTGAAGGAAGCAGCTCATTAAAGGACTCCTACCCCCATCTCCCCACAGCAGCCGTGGCAGTAGTACATGAGCAATGAGTGCCAGGAATCCCCTGGTCAGACCAGAAAGAGGATGGACAATGGCACACAGGAAGCGGCCAACTGTCTGCACAGTATTTCTCTATAGTACGCCAGTTGTTCCTCCCTCTCGACAGCTGAAAAAAGGCACCCATTTTGCATCGGTAGTAAGGGTCCAAGAGGGTGGAGAGCAAAAAGTCATCCCTATGCCGGATGTTGACTATTCGGCTGTCACTAGTTAGGCAAAGCAGCATGCTGCGGGCCATCTGTGCAAGTGACTGAGGGACTCCTGGCCTCGATCTCCAATGTATACTGCCACTGTGCTTCTGTGCTTCTACCTCCTCTGGATGCTCCTGCTCCCCCTCTCCTGTCACCTGAGTAGAAAAACCACCAATTGCACCAGACTCTGCTTGTGCTCCAATGTCCTCCTCCGCCAGTTCAATCCCCACTGGACTTATGCGGCCATGAGATGTAGTTGCCACTTCTCCAGTGCCCTGACCAGACAGATTTAGCAGCATTTGTTCCAGGGCATAAAGCAGTGGAATGACGTCATTCATCCTGTAGTCCTGGTGACTGACAAATAATGTGGCCTCTTCAAAGGGCCGGTGTCACGCATGAGCTGCCAGTAGCCGACAACAAAAGTTACACAGGGGAGTACTCCTGCCCACTTGCATCATCAAAAAATCATTTATGGCTTCTCTCCGTTCATGCAGGCGGTCTAACTTATGGAGGCTGGAATTCCAATGGGTGGAAACATCACACAGACTATGTTGGGGGAGGGCGTTTTGGCGCTGTAACTCCAGGAGGTTGTGCTTGGCTTTGTAAGAAAGGATGAACTGCATGCACAGTTTCCTGCATGCCATTTTTAGAATGTCTTGCAGATGGGTGGAAGACTTCAGGAACCTTTTGACAACCAGATTGAACACGTGCGCCATGCAGGGACCATCCCTCAGTGCAGCGTGGACACCATGCTCCTCCCATTGTCTGTCACCATGGTTCCGATTTGCAGTTGTTGTGGAGAAAGCCACACATTGATTTCTTCTTCCATATCGCGGAGCAGTCCCTCCCCTGTGTGACTTTGTTCATCCAGGCAAATGAGGTGTAGAACTGTGAGACACCGCTGTGCCCTACACATGTGGTATGATAGAGCAGCACTTAGACTTGTGGAGGCTGAGGTGGTGGAGGAGAAGGAGGAGGCGGACATTGGTGCAGGAGCAGCAGTTTGACAACGTGGAGAAGAAAGCAGAGTCTCCCGTTGAAGTTGTTGGTGTAAATGGCCGTAAAAGGTCATGTACTGGCCCTGACCGGAGTTACAGCTCCACACATCCGTGCAGCGATGCACCTTGGAAGAAACCGATAAGCTCAAGGACTGGCCCACCTTCTATTCTATATATTTGTGATGGGCTGGTACTGCCTTTTGGAAAAGATATTTCAGCTTGAAACTCTCCACCTCGGTTCGGCACAAGCCATTAGTTCTCTGAAGGGTGCAGAGTCCACGACTTGGAAAAGGGGGGGAATGCAGTACCAACAACTTGTACAGGAGCACGGTCAACTTCTGCACCTCAGGATGGCTGGACGCATACAGTTGTCTCTTTGAAATCCTTCAATTACTGCTGGCTGCATGTGTAGCAAAGAGCAGGAGCATCTGGACCGGGAGATGTCAAAGACAAACGGCTCCCTTCGGCAGAGGTGCTGGAGCCTTCACTGGTTGAAATGGCATGTGTGCCTCTAGGTGCTGCGGCTGTTGCTGAGGCTGTTGCTGCCTGTGGGGAATTTTGTTCCCACTAATCACCATAAACTTCGGATTCATGCCGAACCGAAATTTTCATGAAATTCGGAACTCCAGTTGAGATCCATGAGATATACACTCACCGGCAACTTTATACACCATGCTAGTAACGGGTTGGACCCCCTTTTGCCTTCAGAACTGCCTCAATTCAACAAGGTGCTGGAAGCATTCCTCAGAGATTTTGGTCCATATTGACATGATGGCATCACACAGTTGCCGCAGATTTGTCGGATACACATCCATGATGCAAATCTCCCGTTCCACCACATCCCATAGATGCCCTATTGGATTGAGATCTGGTGACTGTGGAGGCCAATTGAGTACAGTGAACTCATTGTCATGTTCAAGAAACCAGTCTGAGATGATTCCAGCTTTATGACATGGCGCATTATCCTGCTGAAAGTAGCCATCAGATGTTGGGTACATTGTGGTCATAAAGGGATGGACATGGTCAGCAACAATACGCAGGTAGGCTGTGGCGTTGCAACGATGCTCAATTGGTACCAAGGGGCCCAAAGAGTGCCAAGAAAATATTCCCCACACCATGACAGCACCACCACCAGCCTGAACAGTTGATACAAGGCAGGATGGATCCATGCTTTCATGTTGTTGACGCCAAATTCTGAACCTACCATCCGAATGTCGCAGCAGAAATCGAGACTCATCAGACCAGGCAACGTTTTTCCAATCTTCTACTGTCCAATTTTGATGAGCTTGTGCAAATTGTAGCCTCAGTTTCCTGTTCTTAGCTGAAAGGAGTGGCACCCGCTGTGGTCTTCTGCTGCTGTAGCCCATCTGCCTCAAAGTTCGACGTACTGTGCATTCAGAGATGCTCTTCTGCCTACCTTGGTTGTAACGGGTGGCGATTTGAGTCACTGTTGCCTTTCTATCAGCTCGAACCAGTCTGCCCATTCTCCTCTGACCTCTGGCATCAACAAGGCATTACTGCCCACAGAACTGCCGCTCACTGGATGTTTTTTCTTTTTCGGACCATTCTCTGTAAACCCTAGAGATGGTTGTGCGTGAAAATCCCAGTAGATCAGCAGTTTCTGAAATACTCAGACCAGCCCTTCTGGCACAAACAACCATGCCACGTTCAAAGGTACTCAAATCACCTTTCTTCCCCATACTGATGCTCGGTTTGAACTGCAGGAGATTGTCTTGACCATGTCTACATGCCTAAATGCACTGAGTTGCCGCCATGTGACTGGCTGATTAGAAATTAAGTGTTAACGAGCAGTTGGACAGGTGTACCTAATAAAGTGGCCGGTGAGTGTACAAGACACAATGACACTTTCAGCTCTGTTAACTCACTTATAACAAACAGTCAACTCTGCTATAGGTCTCCCTCAGTTAAAGACCTTATATTTCTGTAGCTCGTAGGCAAGTTTCTGCACACTGCTGCTACGTGGCAGGAAGTGCCTGAGCAGCTTTTGGAATGCAGAGGGAAAGGAGGCAGAGAGCACTGCAGTGTGCAGACAAAAAAAGCTATTCATGAGAAGAATCCAACCAGTGTCAGAAGATTTAAGGTTGCATCCAGGGGTAACCAAAATTATATACACCAGCATTGATAGAGGCAGGTTGGAATTAGATCTATGAAATACTGTATTTTTGCTAATAACAGTGCATTACAGATTGTGTTATTTTGCCATCCTGAGTAAATTTAGCAATCTTGTCTTCGTGGGAATACACCTTTAAGTTTACAGCATTAAAAAAAGGTTCACAAGACAACAAAGCTGCTAAACTACATACTTGAACTACAGTCAGAAATGCTTAAAAAACATTTTAATTAAAGATGATGCCAAGAAGAAGATAAACATGGCTCATTTCTTCTATAAACAGCGCCACAAAGTCTGGTTGTTTAGGGGTTAAGCGGTTTATTAGTAATACTGTGATTTTCATTTTCAGCATTCCTCCTTTTTCTCATAATCTACAGTAATTCCCTTTTATATAGGTAATTAATATGGGAAGGATAAACACACCATTTAAATTTTGTGAGATTAAATGGTTTCTTTACTGAACCTAAACCAAGTTAAAAGCCAGAAAGTTCAAACCATTCAGTCACAGGATTTCCCGCTCCTCCTTAGAAACCGCAGATATGTCTTTCAACCTTGGCCTTATTTTACATTCAGAACGTCTTAGGTTTATCCCTAGCTCTTTCAATTCCCTTAATGTACAATATTTCTCTGTAGACTCTCAGATTATTCAGCTCAAAATGTTTCTTTAACCTTAGCAATCCTCGCTATTAATTCAACTGTGTTTTACATTTAGAGGTGTACATGTTATGACTTTAATAAATTTTCAAAGATGATAATTCTCAGAAGGCTATTGATCATCTGAAAAATGACTGCAGTATCAATCCAACTTTTATGTGGTGTTAACAGACATGGGCTATAAAAGACCCTAAATATAATATACAATGTATGAACGGGAGATGAACAGCCAGATTTTTGATAACCTGCTCAATGGTTAAGAAGCAAAGCCATTAATCTTGGCTAAACAGATAAATTCACATGTACTTCTTTATATACATTGTTAAAGGTTTACATTTTGTAACCTGTTGAATAGGGGGAGACTTAATGTAGCATTTTCAGAATTGATGAAAATAATTCAATAATATTACAATAAAAATGGTCGCTCATAATACTTTAAACTCCCTCTAGCACCTCAAGTGGAGCATAGATACTGTAAATCAATATTCTAGATTATTTCCAGTTTTTTTTTTTTTTTTTTTTTTACACAATATATTTTAAGTAAACTCCCAATAATCAAAACATTAATGATGTAGTTTTCTAAATAAGATACTAAGATGATATGAATAAGATAATAATAAGTGTTTGGTGCCCTCACAATCTGTCACCTCCATAATATGGAGTAATTTGCACCAGAAATGCCATATACTACATTTATTGGAGGGTTTCAGAGCAAAAATAGGCGTAGCCTCACAGGAAATAGCCCAGTGCCAGAAAATCCGATATTGTGGCACAGCAAACCAGACCAACTAATAGGAGGTGCAAAGTACAACCCCCCCCCAGTCTTACACTGCCCCAGATTAATCATCCAGCAGACACAATGATAAATCTGGTGCAGCAGAGGACGGTGTAGCTCTACTCTTCACTGGTCTAATAAATCTCCCCCAAAGTATTGCACACAGATTTTCAATGTGTGTGTAATACAGTAGAAGTGTAGTATATGGAATTTATCCAAATGCCATACACACTGTCAGGGAAATATCCCCATATCTCGATGTGATGTGTGGTTCCAAATCATTGTATAGTTCGAGCTGCTCGGTGAATCACTCAGACCTTCACATGTTTGAGAGAATTCCAATTTATTTAGGTAGCAGACAGTTTTTATAGGTTCTTGAGACAAAGGAACCTACTGACCATACCCACATTCCAATAGCCTACAGGATGTAACTGAAAGATGATCTGTGTACGCGGGGGATGGTGCTATTCACAGGGATCTTTGTATATATACATGATAGAAGAACAGATTCAAAAATGGATTGTATTCCCTCACAACACACAGCATGTCATTTATCATCTGTGGAACTTGATGTGGAAGTTTCCAGAGTTCTGCCTACACAATTTTCTATGACTAATGATTGTATTACCCACACCAAATTCTGATAGAAGTGTTATGCATATAACATATAAATTGGAGCAAGGCTGGATTCACACGGAAGTATGTCGGCTGGGCCATAGCCCAGCAGGCATACGTCCGGTGCCATGGACAGGAGGAGGGGTGACCCCCTCTCCATAGTGATCCATTGCGCATGGCGACATAACACAGGGAAAGATAGGACACGGGCCATCTATTCCCTGTGTATGGAGCGGTATGGGTGCAGTACGGGTACGTGTGCAGCACTGTATCGCTCAGTGCGTTCACTGGCAGCCAATGGGGGACATACATACAGCCGCAAGCCTGTGGCCGTACATAAGTCTCCGAATAGACTGTAGCCTTTTCTGTGCCTCACATCTTTCTCTCTGGCACTACATGTCCAACTAGGAACTAGAAGGCAGACTGGAAAGTATCATGCATTTGTTGAACCTTAAAACACACCAAATCGATGGCCATCAAGAAATCAGTTGCCATCTTCTTTGGACATTTAGCAAAGTCAGGATATGCAAGAATTTTTTGCAGAAAAAATAAATAAATAAATAAAAGCATCTCTATTGGTGCAGACACAGAATTTAACATACCAGATGGTATGATGATATGGTACATTTATTTTAACAAGTATGGAGTAAATGCATTGCAAGATTGGGCAGTTTTCTTCCTCAGAGCAATAACAATTGCCCTGAGGAAGAGATCGGTCAAACATTGGCTGCTCCACACTTGTAAAATAAAGTTTATGAGCCATTGACTCCAAACCATCTGGAGTGGTCAGTTTTCCTGTGAGAAATTGGTCAGAGCAAATGCCACAGTTATTAAGTCCTACACCTAGTTATAGAATGACATGCTGTTCGTTATACCAGTACCTTTGCTTTCAACTTTTTTTCTTTGAATGTTTTTTTTTAATCAAACTGAAGAATTAAGGGCAATGATTGCAGATCATTACTGCTACTCCTTGCAATATATTTCATTATGATACAAGGAGTCCCAAGGCTTGGTCCGCAAAATACGCCCAGTGCAGTGTCACATTTAGGCTATATTCACACTGCCGTTGCCCGCCCATACCGTACCGTAGCGGGCAACGGCAGTGTACGGGGAGAGGAGGAGGAGGTGAGCGCAGCTCACCCCCGCCCCTCTCCATAGCAACCTATGGCGCACGGCGCCGTATTACGGGAAAAGATAGGACAGGTCCTATCTTTTGCCCGGGTACGGAACGGTACGGTGCCGCACGTGTGCGGCACCATACCGCTCCCGTAGGGTGCCGTGCGCCCATTGCTGCCTATGGGGGACGTATATCGGCCGTATATACGTCCCCCATACGTTAGTGTGAATATAGCCTTACACGAACCAAGAACGGTTCTGTGGCACCATTCCAAGCCATGACAACTTTAATCCTACTTCCACAAACTGGTGTGCATGGTCCAAATGGTTTTAACCCCTTCATGACTGCCATACAGCTATACATGTCCTTTTTGCACATTTCCTGTTTGTAAACGACTTGACAGTGGGCAACTTTAAACGGCTATATCTCCTGGCACCTAGAAGCACAAACTTTCATACTAAACAGGAGAATCCCCCCTTTAATATGATATGATGATTGTGTGTGGATGCTTCACAGAACCAGAGGTATGGACTCAAGATTGCAGTGAAAAAAAAAAAAAAAAAAAAAAAAAAAGGTTTCTATTTTCTGGGATTTCTGGCTATAACTTTAGCAGTGAATCTCCATTTCTGTGGAACATCCAAACACAATCTTGACATTAAATTTTAGAGGATAGTCACCCGTTTAATATGACATATGACAGAGCTATTGTGAATAAACTGCTATAGGGGGAGATCAAGGGTCCGGATTAAGCAAAACTTCTTAGGAAAAGTATTATAAAGGGTGGAGTAGCGCTACCATCCTTCTTCCACTATTTCATTGCCGCGACAGGTTCAGTATATTGGGGTTTGCAGGAACTCTCCCTTCTTCAAAAGGATATTAGAGGAATTGGGGGGGAATATATATATTTTCTCCGGATTAGAATCAGGTGCATTGAATTAGAAGAAAATGCAGCGGGTCCCCACAGCAGTTATGCTGCACCGAGTATGGTACAAATATAAGACTTTTTTAGGAGTGCATGGTACAACTGAATGGACCCCTCTATGTGGCAATTATTGTTTGAATAATTTATTAATTTGGAAGGGATGGATTTTTGGAAAAGAAAAGGACGGAATTATGTTATACACTTGTTTCACAGGGGGGGAAATTAAAGATTTTCAAGAATTGAAACACAAGACACACAGACTACTTTAGATTTGCACAATTAAAACATGCGGCAAGAGCCGAAGGGAACCAGAACTTTTTCACAGACATGGCTCACAGCAGTCTCACTAAAGTATATGACATGAAATATGCAAAGAAAAATTTATCAAGAATATATAAGGTGTGAGACACTGAAGGGGTTAACTGTGGATGGGCGGTATGTTTCCCCTAGGTTTTGTTTCTATGCAAGGCCTTAGTGCTGAGGTGGGTTTGTCCAGCACCTTGGACACAGGTGATGGGTGCAGACTAATGAGCCTGGATAAAATGACTCAGCAGAGTTGAGTGGGTTGTCTCTCTGTGGAAGGAGGCTGAGAGGACACAGCTCTGACCTGTGTGTCTGGAGCAGCCACGTGAACTTGGTTTAGTGTGAGCTAGTGGACTATTTGTATAGTTAGCACCCTGACGGGTAGGTTTTCTTTTGTTTATTCAAATACCTGAATGTAAAGGCTGTTTTATTTTGCTGCAATAAACGCAGGCGAGACCTGTTTGGACTGTACCCTGGTGTCCCTGTCTTGAACTGCATCCCAGCACCCCGCTACCACGGTCTCTACTGGGCCAAATCCCCACATATGGTGCTTCGGATTGCGGGCAGTTCAAAAAGACACACACCTGAAAGGCTCGCTACATCCTGCAACATTGCATGGCCTGGGTGAAAGCAGCAGGCAAATTGCAGGATACAGCCAAGATGGAGGACTTTATTAAATACCTGCAAGAGGAGGCCAGAGCTAATCGGCAGCAGCAGCAAGCCATGCTCCAGCAGCAGGAGGAGAGGTCCCGCCAGCAGCAGGAGGAGGCCAGAGCTAATCGGCAGCAGCAGCAGGAAGAGTCCCTGGCTAATCGGCAGCTGCAGCAAGCCATGCTCCAGCAGCAGGAGGAGAGGTCCCGACAGCAGCAAGCCATGTTCCAGCAGCAGGAGGAGAGGTCCCGACAGCAGCAAGCCATGCTCCAGCAGCAGGAGGAGAGGTCCCGACAGCAGCAAGCCATGCTCCAGCAACAGCAGGAGGAGTCCCGAGCCATGTTCCAGCTGATGATGGAGAAGTTTTCTGGCATTATGGCAGCACCGCAAGCGTCGGCTACTGAGGGGTCCCATACTGGTCTACAAGGGTACCCGGTTGTCCAGCATTCCGCACGGGCTGCAGTACAAAAGGCTTTACAAAAAATGGCGGCGACCGACGACGTGGAGGCGTATCTCACAGTGTTCGAGCGAGTAGCTGAGCGAGAGGAGTTACCGGCTGAGCAGTGGGCAGATGTCCTGGCACCGTTCCTGACCGGCGAGTCGCAGAAGGCTTACTACGACCTGAGTGAAACGGAGGCCCGTGAGTACCCCCAGCTAAAGGCGGAGATTCTGGCTCGTCTTGGGGTCACCGTTCAAGTTCGCTCCAGCCGGGTCCACCAGTGGGCTTACTCAGAAAAATTACCCCCACGCTCCCAAATGCATGACCTGATCCATCTTGTCCGGAAGTGGCTACAACCCGATGACTGCACCCCAGCACAGATGGTAGAGAGAGTGGTCCTCGACAAGTTCACCCGTTCTCTGCCCTCTCGGCTCCAGCGGTGGGTTGGACAGGCCGGTCCCACAAAAGCTGAGGAGCTTGTGTCCCTTGTAGAGAGGTATCGGGCTACGGAGGACCTTCTACTTACCTCTCCCACACGAAGCAGTGCCAGTGACAGGGTCACCAAACCAGCTGGTAAGACTGCTACTGCGGAAAAGGGGAGACATGTCAGGTTGGGAGGGGGTTCATTGGGGGGCGTGGATACCCAGAAACCCAGTGAGGCTCGTGACAGAGGTCATGGCCGTATCCAGTGCTGGCGGTGCCATGAAATGGGCCATATTGCTGCCAACTGTCCACTGTCAGTGGAGCCAATGGACTGCAACCAGACCCGGCGAGTGTCACTGTTTGCCCGGCCAGTTCTGGCGGCAGAGTCAGTCACGGATGCAGAACCCCAAGTGTGCATGGTCACAATCGGTGGTCACACAGTGGAAGCCTTGCTAGACTCAGGGAGTCTGGTCACCCTGGTGCGGGGAACTTTGGTTGATCCTGGACTATACAGTGGGCGGAGAGTGGGAGTGTTGTGTATACATGGGGACACTCGCGAATATCCCACTGCTGTCATCAACCTACATACCCCTTGTGGTACTGTTACCCATGAAGTGGGGGTGGTGGGGACCCTTTTTCATGAGGCTATTATCGGCAGAGACTTACCGGTGTTTTGGGACCTCTGGAGACGAAGACCCACCTCAGGTGCTGTTGCAGATAATGGACATCAGGTATGTCCGGCCTTGGCCCCTGAACCCTTTGAGGCCGATGTACCCACACCAGCAGTAGGGGTGACCCCATGTGATGAATTCTCTCCCCTAGAGGTCCTAGCTGGTGAGGTCGAGGGCCACGAGGAGGTGGCCGACATGCTGGACCTTGAGATTTCCCGTGAAAATTTTGGGGCTGCACAGCTACAGGACCCTACCTTGGTTAAAGCACGGGAGAACGTTAAGGTGATAAATGGGGTACTCCAAATACCAGGGGCTGATAAAATATACCCCCGAATGGTGATTATTGGGGAACTGTTGTACAGGGTCGACCAGATACGGGGTGAGGAGGTTGAGCAACTTGTAGTACCCCAATCTCACCGTAGGCTGGTGCTAGAGTTGGCACACAAACATGTGCTGGGAGGGCACTTAGGTGCTGAGAAGACCCGGGAGAGGATCCTGCAGAGATTTTTCTGGCCCGGGGTGTGGGAGGAGGTAAACCGGTATTGTAGCTCCTGCCCTGAGTGTCAACTTACTGCCCCGGTCTCCCACTTCAGGAGTCCTTTGGTCCCGCTACCGATCATAGAAGTGCCCTTTGAAAGGATTGCAATGGATCTGGTTGGCCCCATAGTCAAATCCTCCAGGGGGCACCAATACATCCTAGTTATCCTGGACTACGCTACGCGGTATCCCGAGGCGATTCCATTAAGGAACACCTCCTCCAAAAATATTGCTAGGGAGCTGTTCCAGGTGTTCTCACGCACAGGCCTCCCCAAGGAAATCTTGACTGACCAGGGTACCCCATTCATGTCTAGGGTAATGAAGGAGATGTGCAAGTTACTACAGGTAAAACAGCTCCGCACCTCTGTGTATCATCCTCAGACAGATGGCCTAGTCGAGAGGTTTAATAAGACCTTGAAGGGGATGCTTAAGAGGGTGGTCAGCAAAGATGGGAAGGACTGGGATTGTTTGTTGCCCTACTTGATGTTTGCCATACGGGAAGTTCCCCAGTCCTCCACGGGTTTCTCACCCTTTGAGCTGTTATATGGCCGTTCCCCACGTGGGCTTTTGGATGTAGCCAAGGAGACCTGGGAGCAGGAGAGGACCCCCCACCGTAGTGTGATAGAACACGTCTCCCTTATGCAGGACCGCATAGCGGCGGTAATGCCCCTTGTAAAGGAACACATGACAAGGGCACAAGAGGCCCAGTCTAGGGTCTACAATAGGTCAGCCAGACTCAGGACCTTTAACCCAGGCGACAGAGTGCTAGTTCTGGTGCCCACCGTGGAGAGCAAGTTCTTGGCCAAATGGCAAGGGCCATATGAGGTCATGGAGAGAGTGGGGAAGGTAACCTACAGGGTATCTCAGCCGGGGAGGAGGAAACCCGAACAGATATACCACGTGAACCTCCTAAAGCCATGGAGGGAAAGAGAGTCCCTGATGGCCATGGGAGTAGAGAAGGAGTCTGTCTCCAAGAAGGGGACACCGGAGGTAGGTGTACCCGATGCCAAGGTGCCTGAAGTACGGATCTCGGAGTCCCTCTCCAGGGCCCAGATTCAGGAAGCGAAGGAGTTTGTGCTCCGAAATATGGAGGTGTTCTCTAAGTTACCGGGTCGTACTTCAGTCATCAAGCATGACATCATAACCGAACCCCACATCCGGGTACACCAAAAACCTTACCGGGTCCCTGAAGCGCGCCGGCTTGCCATATCCGAAGAAGTCAGGCAGATGTTAGACCTGGGGGTTATCGAGGAGTCTAAAAGTGACTGGTCGAGTCCTATTGTGTTGATTCCCAAACCTGATGGTTCCCTACGGTTCTGCAATGATTTTAGGAAGTTGAACGAGGTGTCCAAATTTGATTCCTATCCCATGCCCAGGGTTGACGAGTTGATAGAACGACTTGGACAGGCTAGGTTCTTCTCCACCCTTGACCTGACGAAAGGGTATTGGCAGGTACCCCTGACTGACAGGGCTAAAGAGAAGACCGCTTTTGTTACCCCTGATGGGCTTTTTCAGTACGTGGTACTCCCCTTTGGGCTACATGGGGCTCCCGCCACATTCCAGAGGTTAATGGATCTCGTGCTAAAACCTCACCGGAGTTATGCCTCGGCCTACTTAGATGACATTATAGTCTATAGTAACGGCTGGGAGAGTCATCTAGCCAAAGTACAAGCAGTGGTAGACTCCCTGAGGGCAGCAGGGCTGACAGCGAACCCCCAAAAGTGTGCACTGGGTCTGGAAGAGGCCCGTTACCTGGGGTACCGTATTGGGCGAGGGGTCATCAAACCCCAAGTAAATAAAGTAGAGGCGATCCAGCAGTGGCCACGACCTTTGAGCAAGAAGCAAGTGAGGGCTTTTCTGGGCATAGTGGGCTATTATCGCCGATTTATCCCCGATTTTGCAACAATAGCGGCACCTCTGACTGACCTGACTAAGGGTAGCAGGGCGGTGATGGTAAAGTGGAGTGAAGAGGCTGAGGGGGCGTTTCAGCGACTTAAGACGGTTTTGTGTGAGGGACCGATACTGATCACCCCTAACTTCACCAAGACCTTTATTGTGCAGACTGACGCTTCGGACGTGGGCTTAGGGGCTGTCCTGTCCCAAGCAGTGGAGGGTGAGGAACATCCCGTGACATTCCTGAGCCGCAAGCTCACACCTCCTGAAAAGAACTATAGTATAGTTGAGAGGGAGTGCTTGGCGATCAAATGGGCTCTGGAATCCCTGAGGTATTATTTGGTAGGGCGGCAGTTTACACTGGTGACCGATCACTCTCCCCTAACCTGGATGAGTCAGGCCAAGGAGAGGAACGCCAGGGTCACAAGGTGGTTCCTAATGCTCCAGAATTTTAAATTCACGGTGGAACATCGAGCAGGAAAGCTGCATGGGAATGCCGATGCCCTATCCCGTACCCACTGTCTGATGGCCAAAAGTGTTCGTCCCCACAGGGTCAAACAGAGGGGGAGGGTATGTGAGACACTGAAGGGGTTAACTGTGGATGGGCGGTATGTTTCCCCTAGGTTTTGCTTCTATGCAAGGCCTTAGTGCTGAGGTGGGTTTGTCCAGCACCTTGGACACAGGTGATGGGTGCAGACTAATGAGCCTGGATAAAATGACTCAGCAGAGTTGAGTGGGTTGTCTCTCTGTGGAAGGAGGCTGAGAGGACACAGCTCTGACCTGTGTGTCTGGAGCAGCCACGTGAACTTGGTTTAGTGTGAGCTAGTGGACTATTTGTATAGTTAGCACCCTGACGGGTAGGTTTTCTTTTGTTTATTCAAATACCTGAATGTAAAGGCTGTTTTATTTTGCTGCAATAAACGCAGGCGAGACCTGTTTGGACTGTACCCTGGTGTCCCTGTCTTGAACTGCATCCCAGCACCCCGCTACCACGGTCTCTACTGGGCCAAATCCCCACAAAGGGTATAATGGATGAAATTAATTAATTCACCTGAGTCAGGTGAAATGGGGAAATAGTATAAGGGGGTTAAGCAAAGAACACTGGTATAAGTTTTATAGGGAAATTAAAGAGATATCTCTGAATGATAATTTTAAGTTTATACAATTAAATATTTTATACAGGTTATATTATTCACCATACATTTTGTTTAAAGCCGGTCTGAAAGCAGATGCAAAGTGCCACTGCTGCAAACAAGAGCCCGCTGATATCACACATATCCTCTGGTTTTGCCCTGTCATAATGGAGTTTGGCAGGAAATTTTCGTAGAGATTCAGCGAGGCTTGGACATCGCCCTGCCTTTTGACCCCATTCTGGGAATCTTGGGAAATACCTCAGATATAGCCTCAACCAAAAACTTGAAAACCTTAGTTTCAAAAGTATTATTTCTGGGGCGTCTGATCATCCTCAAGGACTGGAATGGGGCGAAAAAAAAAACAGAGGTTAATAATTGGCGAAACCTAGTGGGGAAAGTTAGAAGGTATGAATCTAGTATTAGGGACTTAAACCTTCCATTCTTTCCATATTTCAGCTTCTTTACCATCTCTTCTGAGGGCTGTTGGGTCCCTTCTCACGATTTTTTTTTCTCCTTTTTTCTCTGAGTGTACTCGGCAATGAAGGGGGGAGGGGAGAGGGGGGTTTAAGATTTGGATTAGTAGATGGCTTAACTGTGTCCCGTAAACAACTCATGCCATCTCCCTCGCAGGAGACAGACTCAGAATTATTATCTTCTCACACCAAGGTGTCACCATCAGTAAATAACCCTATGACACAATTATATATTTTTCATCATGCATACCTCACTCTGGTACGCATGCAGAAAATGGGTCGAGTACATTCCACTGTCTGTCCTAGATGTAGCTCCTTGGAAGCAGACTTCATGCATATGATATAAGAATGTACCCCAATAGCAAAATTCTGGAAACAGATTACAGATTTTCTCACTAGACTTA
The DNA here is from genome assembly GCF_040894005.1 of Engystomops pustulosus. Classification (NCBI taxonomy): domain Eukaryota; kingdom Metazoa; phylum Chordata; class Amphibia; order Anura; family Leptodactylidae; genus Engystomops; species Engystomops pustulosus. The sequence continues at coordinate 133,386,621 of NC_092413.1, read as the reverse complement.
TCACCCCGACGGTCCCATGTGTACCTGAGGTGTGCCTCCTGGGGGTCTTATCAAAAGAAGAAAATGTAAAGCGCTTCGTTGGTATGACCCCAACATGCCAACAATACGAATGTGGAAAGCACAAAATCAATCAAATGCTTCCCCAAACGTTTAATCTTTTGTAATCCAGCTTATTCAGGTCCAGGCAAATATTGTGATATTTTATCACAATATTTGCCTGTACATGAATAAGCTGGATTACAAAAGATTGATCATGTGATTCAACCCAGATGAGGTAGGAACGCTTGCTACCAGGTCTTTGTAGTCTGTTTTTGAGCCAGAGAAAAACCTGACATCGTCATATACAAAACACAGGAATTGTCCAGATAAGTTCAGACGAATCTGGGACACATGGCTCGGGTGACCCAGGTGAGACACACTATTCACTGTATAGACTCAAAAATCTGCATGTTGACAAAGTCTATCCCTTAGAATCACCATAGTATCATAGTATAAAAGGCTGGAAAAAGACAAGTCCAGCCTTTAAGAATTAAATAAATGTTTTATCCCCATAAGCCGTGATATTTTTTCTCTCCAGAAAGGTATCCAGGCCGCTCTTGAACATGTACATAGAGTCCGCCATAACAACCTCCTGCGGCAGAGAGTACCATAGTCTCACTGCTCGTACAGTAAAGAACCTTTGTCTATGTTGATGGTGAAATTGCCTCTCCTCTAGGCGCTAGATGCCCCCGTGTCCTGGTCACAGGCCTAGGCATAAAAAGATGGAGAGATGCTTGTACTGTCCGTTCAGGTATTTGTACATTGTAATGAGGTCTCCCCTCAGTCGTCTTTTTTCTAAAGCGAATAATCCCAAATTTTGTAATCTGTCATTGTATTCTAACCCCCCCATTCCCCTAATAATCTTGGTTGCTCTCCTCTGCACCGGTCCCAGCTCTACTATATCCTTTTTATACACTGGTACTAAAACTGTACACAATATTCCATGTGTGGTCTGACCAAGGATTTGTATAAGGGCAGAACTATGTCTTTATCATGAGAATCTATTACTCTCTTGATACATCCCATAATTTTATTTGCTTTAGCAGAAGCCGCCTGGCTCTGGTCACTAAAATTAAGTTCACCATCCACCAATACCCCCCAAGTCCTTTTCAGCTCCAGTTTTACCAAGTAATTGACCGTTCAGAACATAATTATACTTTGTTTCCATGGCCCAAGTGCATAACTTTACATTTATCTACATCAAACTTCATCAACCATTTCTCTGCCCACTCCTCAGGCTTCCACAAATCCCTCTGTAATGCTAAACTATCGACCTCAGTATTTATTACTTTACACAGCTTAGTATCATCTGCAAATATTGAAACTTGACTGTGTAAACCCACTACAAGGTCATTAATAAAAATATTAAAAAGAAGTGGCCCCAATACTGACGCCTGTTGAAGTCAACCCAATCTGAGAATGTGCCCTTAATGATGACCCTCTGTTTTCTATCACTAAGCCAATTACTTACCTAAATACACAGATTTTCTCCTATTCCCAGCAGTCTCATTTTATATACCAACCTTTTATGCGGCACAGTGTCAAATGCCTTTGAAAAGTCCAGATATACAACATCCACAGCGTCCCCCAGATCCAGTCTTGAACTTACCTTCTCGTAGAAACCAATCAGATTAGTCTGACAGGACCGATCTCTCATAAACCCATGCTGACCCTGGTCTATAATGCACAATGAGATACTCCAGGATAGCAACTCTAACAAACCCCTCAAATATTTTCCCCACCACAGAAGTTAGACTCACAGGTCTGCAGTTTCCAGGATCGCTTTTTGGTATATTGGTACCACATTTGCTATGCACCAGTCCTGTGGAACATAACCAGTCCTCAGTGAATCTTCAAATATTAAAAATAACGGTCTGTCTATCACGGTACATAGTTCATGCAGAACCCAGGGGTGCATGTCATCTGGCCCCGGTGATTTATCTATCTTAGTGGATGCGAGGCGGCGCCGTACCTCTTCCTGGGTTAAACTGTTGATATTCCAAAGAGAATTTACATTATTCCTCATTGTGTCTTCCACCAGGGGATTTTCCTGGGTAAAGACCGTTGAGAAGGTGACATTCAGTAGATTGGCCTTTTCCTCATCTCCTTCCACCATGACCCCCATACTATTCCTAAGGGGGCCCACACTCTCTGTTTTTAGTTTCTTATCATTTATATACTTGAAAAATAATTTGGGATTATTTTTGCTCTCCCTGGCAATTTTTCTCTCAGTCTCTATTTTTGCGGCCTTTATCTGCTTTTTACAGGATTTATTTTTCTCGTTATAATTCTGTAATTCCTCATCGCTACCTTAAGGTTTAGCACCTTAAACGCCTTATATTTCTTGCTTATTGCTTTCCTTACAAGACTAGTTAGCCACATTGTTTTTTTTCTTGTTTCTCTTATACTTTTTCCCATAAGGTATGTGTTTCTCACAGGACTTTTTTAGAATATATGAGAAAAAGTCCCTTTTTTGGGGGGGGGGGGGGGGGGCTTTTGTCTTTGAGAACATTGTCCCATTCTATGCCCAAAAGGTGTTCCCAAATTTGCCCTCCTGAAGTTTAGAGTGCTTGTTGCCTATTCTCTAACGCTCTTAGTGATCATAATATCATTGATTTTGTATTACGCTTTACTATTACCCAGGTTCCCCCCAACCTGTAGTTTTGATACTCTATCAGGTCTGTTGGTAAGGAGAAGGTCCAGCAGTGCCCCCCCCCCCTCTTGTTGGCTCCAGGGCTAGTTGCGACAGGTAATTGTCTTTTGTTGTTGACAAGAACCTGCTACCTTTGAATGACCTGCAGGTTTCTGCCCCCCAGTCAATATCTTGGTATAAAATATCTTGTATTTCTGAACATGTTTTTGTAAACAGCCAAAATAACAAAACTTGTGTCACTGTCCAAATATTTCTGCCACTAACTGTATTCCCCAATCTCATTCCAGCCTCCCTTCCTCCCCCATGGACTATGACTCTTCCCAGCTTTCTATCTACACTGTATTTGCCCCGCACAAGTGTAGTTGCCCTCCCCCCAGGTCTCTAATTTAAACACTCCTCCAACCTTTTAGCCATTTTTCCCCCAAAACAGCTGCACCCTCCCCATTGAGGTGCAGCCCATCCCAACTGTAGAGCCTGTAGCCGACAGAAAAGTCAGCCCAGTTCTCCATGAACCCAAAACCCTCCTTCCTACACCAACTTTTGAGCCACTTATTTAACTCCCTGATCTCCCGATGCCTTTCTGGTGTGGCATGTGGTACAGGTAGTATTTCGGAGAAAACTGATAAGTTACTTGGGCATGGAGAAAAAAAAAGGTGTGGGCACACTACATCCCGGGGGAATAGATCAGGAGCACTGAGGCTAGATAAGGATATTTTAATTGCACCTACAGATCCAGAGTTAACAGAAACAAAAAATGAATCGCAAGGCGATTCTAGTATCTGGTTGCATTGTACTATGGCGTATGCCTATGATATGACGAACACAATAAACCACAGCTATGTGGTTTCGGAGGGCACTCCTCCATCAGACAGGCGTTACCTCCAAAACATCATGAATCATGTAAGTGCCGTCTCTGCTACTCGCTACAAATGGCTAGAGTTACCTTGCTACCAGCAGCCTGTGAACTGTCTCTACAACCCAGAGATCAGTGAAACCTTCACCGGAAATGGTTTTTACACAACCCAGGATAAAGCCAAGGACATAGTACCTCTTAAAAAGGTTTACAATCTCAAACAATTTCTAAAAGGAGCTTAATTAAAGAATTAAAATTTTTTAACAAGATAAAGATGAATTTTTGTGATACCTACTCATGGTGGTAAGCGGTCCATATTTATAACATATTTTGGTAAGAGTTTATTCAGTTTTACTCATTTAAACTTTAAAAAAAACTAGGAGATAAATGACTAACATTTTTTCCAATTAAAAAAAAGAAAAAATATGCAAATTAATAAAACTATCCTTTTTCAAATACTGTATATTGTCACTTACAGAAGTGCAAAAATTGACCTGGACACTCAGGTATCAATGACCCTCGGTAACAAAAGAGGTTAAACTCTGTATACATTGTTTTTTCTTTTACACTGCTTATCACACAGCATTGAAGTCACCATACTAATGTATGCAATTAAAAAAAAAAACACAGACAAAATGTGTGATGTAAAGCGCACTATTAAATTTGGGCCCTTTCTCAAGGGTCCTTGTGCAGCACACATGAAATCATCCTCATTTATCCAAGTAACATTATTTTACATGTCGGACACATAAATGAAAGAGGAAGATTTTACTTCTTTTACAAGTCACACTTAAATTTAGAGGTCAGTGGAATGTACAGTGCAGCCCAGTGTCATAATCTTTACAAGTCCCTTATGGTTTAACATATTTTGAATTTTGTCTAATTGTATTCTAAATTTGTAATCCATCTTACGGTTTCATTTTCCTTCAGCCAAGCCTTGAGGGCGTCCTCATCCAGTGTACTTCTGCTCTTGTGCGAAAACCCATTAACATGTGGTAACCTTGCTATAATACAAGGATTTTTTACAGGTGGCCCAAGTCTACATGGCAGAGCTGTGGATCGATTATAGTGCACATTAAAGTGGAATATATGCATAATGCTGCACAGAAAGGAGAGTTGAGAAATTCACTCAAACTTAAAATATTTAAGGCAATTTACATTTTTTGGCCATTAAAAGCGTAACTAGAATAAAGAGATTTTGAATTTCAAATTCTGTTATCAAAACAATTCTATAGTATACTTTTTGGTGGCATTTATGGGAACATATGACCTTTTCTTTTCTTTATAAATGTTTTGTTTGCTGACTAATAGAAAAACCTTTTTAGCCTTTTAACAGTTTTTCTGCATGCATGGAGAATTTATCATCAGTTGTTAACTATAACTCTTTATTTACATGGCAATAACCATTCGACTATTCTTTTTGTTTTATAAAACTTTTTTTTTTTCCTTTTTATTGTTGACAACAATTCCAACGATAACTGTATCATGCTGCTGGCTTCTTCTTAGCCTTAGATACAGCCTGATATATCGATCATACCATCTTATAAAATCATATTCAGCTATTCCTGAAGTAGGTGGGCACTTCCTGGTTGTGACATCAGCTAAGGGCACGGAGGCCAGCGCACTAAGGGCTTTCACATGAATCAGGACAGTATGTTTGTAATTTTAATGAAGGAGTGAGAAATAGGAAGTTCTGTATATATGTGAGAACAAGGAAAGGCTGAAGCTCAAAAGGAGGCAAAGTTATGTATACATGCAGATTTATTGAAAAGTGTCCAACCCTTTTAATGCCAATGGGAAGATCCCACCAGCACGGTTAATACAATATAGGGGGAGGGGGGGAATTTTTCACTATGTTGTCTGGTTCGTTTTTTTATACAAAAAAAAAAAAAAAAAAAAAGGTCTCAGCTAGTAGCACAAGAAACAAGACAACATAGTGAGAAACCCACCTTGCATTGTTTATTAGCATGTAAACAAAGTTTGTTTTCACAAATAACCAAAGGAGCAAAATGGCTTATAAATAAATGTTACTCCATCCGTTTATCAATCTACTGTGCAACAGTACACCCTCCTCGCCCGCTCGTCATGGAGGTCGTGTTATAACGGAAATAGATAGGATTCCGGACGTGCAGCAGGAAATGTCGTCATTTTGATGGTTTGCATGTTAAATTTTAAGGGGGCAAGCCCTGATAAAATGTACCCCATTGTGTTCTATTCATGCGTGGCTCTGCCCAACAGCGCTAATTATCAGGTACTGTAGATTTCCTTTAAATGCACAAACACCTGGAATTTATTAGTCTCTATGCGTTTCCAGAATGTATGTCAAAACTTTAGCCAAGGGGAGACACTAGCTCTTTTAATACCAAGGTGAAGCTGTTAAACATTTTATTTAAAGCAATATCAATTGTAATGCACTATATGCATTCCCTAAAAATACAATGGTCTCATTTAACACTGACGGATGACAATTTTTTTACATTACATGTTTTAGATCTTTGTATAAAAGTTTACTTTTACAGTAGATGCACAATATTGACTTAACAATTTAGAAATGATTACTGAAGCATTAACAAAGCAGAATTGACAATTCTCATCAAAGCATAGCGAGCACAAGACTCCGCCATGATCATTATGCTGCCATTATGCTGATTCAGCAGCCCATAATGGTAGTCTTTCGAGAGGTTCAAGTAAATCACTGTCTGTGAGATAATCTTTAACACAAATGATTGACAGAGATCATTGCACAAGCTCAGCGAGACCATTACTGATGCACAAACAATGAAAGAAAACCAGCATAGGCATCTAATAACTGTTGTATGTCAATAGAGATTCAATAAAAATGAGAACAACATCTTACTCACTAATGCTTTGAATATACTAAAACAATATTCTACATGTAAATTAATAGACTAAGACTAATAAACTACAACTTGAAAATTTCTAACTGGAACACCAGTCAGTGGATGCCAAGGATCTACACCATCAATGCCACTTTTAGGCCCCATTGACTAAGGCTTTTTTTTTTTTTTGTTGACCTTAGAGCTACAGCTGCATTTAACTATGGCATCTAAGGGGTTAAACAGTTTTTGGAGCAGAAGACACTAGGTCACTAGACAATTTCTTACATTCTTGGCAGGAACAATATGCCGCCATGTTAAAACTGATGGCTACAAAAATAATAATAATTATAGATATAGATATATATACACAAATCTATATATACTTGAGTATAAGCCGAGACCCCTAATTTCAACACAAAAAAAAACTGGGAAAACCTATTGACTTGTGTATAAGCAGAGGGTGGGAAATGCATTGGTCACAGCCTCCCAGTATATAGTCTGCCAGCCCCTGTAGCATACAGCCTGCCCAGCCTCTGTAGTACGAAAAAAAAAAAATAACACTTTACTCACCTTTCCGACATCCCCCGTAGGTCCTAGGAGTTTGACTTTTTTTTTAGTTGATTTGAGTATAAGCCGAGTTAGGGTTTTTGAACACAAATTTTGTGCTGAAAAACTAGGCTTATATTCGAGTATATAAGTTTTTATTATTCTCTGATTCCTTGAAGTTCCAAGAACCATTTCTTAACATTACAAAATTCTTAGTAATATTTGACGCCTACAATGATGAAAAAAACAAAACCAAACAGAACTAAATAAAAAATAATAAGGGTAGGAAAGAGATGTATGTAAGGCTGAATATGATTTCTGAGAAGGAGGGACTTTTAATTTAAAACATACTTCTATACATGCTTGAGCACACAAACTATAAAATATCACTTAGATTCAAGTAGAAATCATACCAAGTAAACATTAATTACAAAGGTGAAGAAAGGAAATCTGGTTTGTAAACATTATTGGAGAACCAGCGATCCTTAGCATAAAGGGGTATTCTCATCTCGGCAATCACATTCAATTTCATTAATCTGCCATACATACACAGGTCTTCAATTAGATGTTATTAAAAAAAATTACCTGTTAGAACACAATTTCTCATAAATGTAGTCATATGGTCCCTTAGAAACAAGACAGACTCCTTGGATACAGCCACCTCTGCTGGAGGGATTGCCATAAGACACAAAGGGTGTTTGTACATGAAATGTCCAGAAGTTACTGTATGTCCCGCGGCCATCCTGTGGTAATAAATCGCTGAATACAGGAAGTCAGGCAGGACTCAATTCTGCATGTCTGGCCACTGCTGCCAAATTGTGAGGTGGTATCCGAGGAAGCCATCTCGTTTCTAAGGGACAACATGGATACATTTACAAGAAATTATCTTCACACAGGAACATTTTTTTAATAACATCCAATTGAAGAAATGTTTAAGTATGGCAAGTGAATTAAATTAAATGTAAACGCCCAGTTGGGAATACCCCTTTAAGAGTGTATAAAAAAAACAAAAAATATACTATGCCATGTTCACCAGACTTTGTATACAACCAATAAAGTGGTAACAAAAGGGTCATGGTAAATGGTGACCCTTGTGCTAGAATTTTGGGTTAAGCAGACAGCCATTTTTTGCAATGTGGAAAGTAAGAATCAGAACTTAATACAATGGCTATTTTTGCTAGTTGTTCAGAGATTAACTGGAACCTGTCACCAGTGACCTAATTTTCACTAAACACTGGTTGCCGAAACTCATTATACCTGCATTGCAAAGATGCCTTTCTGTTCTATCTAAGCATTTGCATTACAATATAAAAATGTGTGTTTTAACTTACATGGCTTCATCATAAAATACTCTGGCAAGTCCGAAGGATTGCTCTGGTTTAGATGCACAAAATGAAAAAAAAATAAAATAAAATTTTGAATTTTCCATGCTGCTTACTCTTCAGCTCTCTGCCCCCACTTTGTTGTTCCTGTACAACTCTACCCTCCCCCACTGATGTCGGCTCGCCACACTGAGCTCTGTTCCTGTGTGAGTGAAGGAGGAGTTGTAAAGGAGTAGAAAAGTGGGGGCTGAGGAGTGAGTGAGCAGCACACACACGTCACATTTTTTTTTAATCATCCAAAACAAACAAACACTGGGACTTTGTCATGAAGCCAGGTAAGCTAAAACACAATTACAGGCAGTCCCCGGGTTACATACAAGATAGGGTCTGCAGGTTTGTTCTTAAGTTGAGTTTGTATGCAAGTCGGAACTGTATATTTTATCATTGTAATCCCAGCCAGAACTTTTTTGGTCTCTGTGACAATTGGATTTTAAAAAATGTTGGGTTGTCATAAGAATCAATATTAACACTAAAGCTTCATTACAGACACATTTGATAACTGTTACAGCTGATCATTGTAGCCTAGGACTAAAGTACAATAAATTATCAATATCCAGAGGTCCGTTTGTAACTATGGGTCGTATGTAAGTCGAGTGTTCTTAAGTAGGGGACCGCCTGTATATTGTAATGCAAATAAAGGCAGAAAAACATATTTGCAATGCAGCTGTAAGGGGCTGCTTTTAGTGAAAATGAGGTCCCTTGTGACAGGTTCCCTTTAATAAAGGCCTTATAGCTGGCATAGCTACGTAATAATAATAATAATATACAAAGAAGGAACTTACTGAACAGCTGCTTCTGTCCTCATCCTTTTCTTCATAGTAAAAATATACAAATGGTATCCACAAAAATACGCAGAACAGGATGATGGAATAAAAAGCTATATAATAAAAGAAAGGAAAAAATTTAGCAAAGAGCCAAGGTATTGTATGCAATTTAAACTTTTACCCTGTAGCAAAACATAGTTGTCCAGAAAGAAAGGTTCTCTTTAACTTGTCTACAAAGTGTTGCCAGGAATGTCATTTGTCAGCATTCGAAATCATTTCATTAAAGGGGGGGGGGGGGGGGTTGACGCAGCTGGTGTCTCCTCAATAATTCTTACTCTACTTCACAGCATCCCCCTCCCCTACTTCATGCACATGACAGCACATACAATTTTTCAGAATGCGGACAAAGCCATTTTTTAAAATCAGCAAACCATAGGTTACTGGAACCCGTCACCAATTAAAAATGACATTCCTGGTGAGAGGTTCGCTTTAAAGACAGAAGGCAAACTTTAAAGGGCAATTTTGAAAAGGCAAACTATACATGAAGTGGGTCATTAAAGGGGTTGTCCGAGACTTCTTAAAAAAACAAAAAGGTGGTCGGAAGGGGGCTGCTTAATACAGATGAACTCACCTTCCGGTCCCAGTGACCGTAGGATTGTTTAAAATGTTTTGCTGTCATAGGAACAAGGATTATCAATAAAACCATAGAGCTGATCATTATAGAAGGAAATACACCCCAATGGAAGCTATGGGTGCACAAAATAAGGTACCAACCAGTTTGTGATGAATAAAGTAAAATTGCAATTGCAAGGAGAGAAGAGCTCTGGAACCGAGCGGATGTACCACTATAGCACAAAAAAAAGAAACGTGGACAAACCACACAAGAAGGAGCAACACAGAAAGCATTGGAGTTTCATGCATTTACTGAATCTCTAGAAGTGTGAGAAAGCATAGAACACATGGGGACTCTTAAAATAGAGTTGCAACATACAGCCTAGTCGAAGTAATGTGAAATGCAGCCCATCAAAGGTTTTTATTAATGTGTTGCAATAATGTATTAAATATGCCTAGTGAGAAAAACAGTTAGAAAAAAGGTAAAAGTAAACACATTTTGCTCTTTTTATTGACGTTGCTCACTATTTTCTTTGTTCTAAGAACTATAATAAATATAAATTATAATAAATAAATTACTAATAAATCACTACCAGTATTTTGTGAATCAGATTAACCCCCAAGCAGATCTGGTTTCTTCCATGGTCCAATGTGTTGGAACATCCAGAAATAAAATTTTGAAGAAACATATAAATTGGTTGTATAAAGTCAAGAAGGTGCAGCGTTTCACACTGAAGTCAAGTTCTCTTTACCCAGGAATTCCCCCCCCCCTACACTGTAAATGAGTGCTTGGTGTTCAGCACCAAAGTTAAACATTTTGCAGCTATGCATCGGCCCGACAACCTACTTTAGTGGTTTATTAGGTCTATTTCTGCTGACAGGTTCCCTTTAAGGGATCATAATGGGCTTGAAACTAAATTAGAGAAGATAAATTTTACTTTATTTGGACACAAACTAAAATAAAAAAGATACAGTTAAGAATATGCGTACTAAAATCAATAGAAAAACACATTGAAGAATATTCTGACAGCTAGTAAAACAAAACGCACCAGTTTTCAACCCACAGACTGAGAATTTCATTTGCAGGTTATTTACATGTGAATTTCAGTTGCAGGTTGTTACCAAGTGAATGGAATGAAAAGCATGTCTATGCCGGATAAAATATGGATGCAGTTCCAAAATGTTGAATTCTTCCTTTACTCTGCTCACACGCATTGGATAATAAATCTAGACCCAAAACTAAGATGTCAGGAGCAGTGTTGCTAATTGTCTTTACAGTTAGTGATATAAGACTTACAGAGGATACACAACACAGTGGAACCTGCTGAGATTTGAAACGAAGCATCATTGAAGGAAATGGCTTTTCACATTAACAGTTGTAAAGATTTGACATTTGATCTTAAAGATTGGAAAGAAACATTCAGAAAATAAACCTCATATGAGAGTAAACAGAATTGCCTTCAAGATTGCCTTTCACTCCAGGCAAGATCTGCCATTTACTGAAGTCTTAAAGAAATTATTTTAACCTCAATTGATGAATTGTTTTTATTTAGTTTCCCTCTGGATCAATAAAAACAAGAGCAACTCATCTAAAAGCCGTTCTGCCAGTGCTTTTCATCGAGATAAAAGCAATTTGATAAAATAAAATAGAGACAACACACACACACACACACACCTTAGTTCTTACTAGACCATTGTCTACATCACGCATGGTTTTCTAATGACTGTGGTGACATTCGCATGGACAAACCTTCAGCTCCAAAGAAGAATCAGAGCAGATGCGAAATGACAACCCAGAATTATTAATCCTGTTTAAATTTTCAAGTGTGCCAAATTTATCTTAGGATCTTATTTATCTTGATAGATTTTGGTCTCTCTGCAATTTATAATGTGCTTTAATAGGGGACCTTTCAGGTTTTCACTATTAAAACCTAATGGCAGGTTCATACAGCATTATTCTAGATTGCGCCCACACAGTTTTATCTATAAAAAAACTAAAAATATATATTTATCATTATTAGATATAATAGTAAAAACCTGATGACTTGGTTTTATACAAGATCAGTTTAGATGAAAGGAACCTAATGCTTGAGAAGGAAAAGGGGTAGCAATATTATAGAACATCAGTATAGCCTACTGTGCAGTATAATGGATATTTGCTGTAGGTTTTTTCTTTCCATTACTCCACAGAGCATTAAAATTATTTTTAAATACATTTATACAATACTTTATTATGGAGTTGCTTCATTTGATGAATACAACATTTCAATTAACGCAAAACTGTAAAGTTATAATGATTTTTATCAAATTCTCATATATGTGATTCCCCATATTGTGTTGCTTGCCCTTTTCTTTCCAAAGTTATGGCATTTTCTGTTTTGATAGAGTTTGTGGTGAAGTGGGCGGAAACTAATATCTGTCAGTCTATGCCCTCAAGCGGAGTCAAATTTAAGTTGTCCACAGATCCCATTATGCCTTGTCTTCTCTCAAAGTAAGCATTAAATCCATTTAGTTTCCGACAAATAAATCCACTGAACACTGCAGTGTACATAAAGGATGTATATGGTTACTAAGCTGGCAGCTTCCTTTGCATGGAGGAACAGGGAAGTAATAAGTGGATCATAAGTAAAATATAAACATGAAGTGCATAGCCTGTGTGAGCACTAAGGGTAAAGAGCTTATCTGCCCAGTGCACAAAGTGCCGACTGCAAGACGGGGGAGGGGAACAGTACAAGGTGCAGAGAGAGAGAGAGAGAAAGAGACATCACAGACAGGGATGAAAGGAACCAATAGGGAAAAGGGAGGACCTTGTACCTCACTATTCTATGTAGGAGACATCTGTATCTACAGTCCTGAACACATCCAGCTATGCTATGCACAGAGACGGCACGGTCACATGACCTTCTCCTCTGAGCAGGGAGCAGCAGCCCCTCCCATCTTATGAAACTGTACATTTGTTTATAGGACTGACTCCAGGGGTTGTGAGTACAGGCAGAAGAAGGAGCTACTTCTTCACTGACATAATCTGAGGGCTATAGCAAAGAAACTGATGGATATAGGTACAAAGATAATAGGCAACATTGTTCTACATCCCAAGAGCTTTTGTTTTTTAGAAAAAAAAAAAAAAAAAGCACCTTTACAGTTTTCTTAAGGAAGTCTACCACATGGATGCAATATTGTCCACCGAGTAAACTTACACGCTTTCAATAACAAATGCATCCTCATACACCAATTTTCCATATGGGTTAGGTCACCAGTCATTGACCTCCCATCATAACATATACCAACTCCTACAATATATATTTAACCAGAAACACTTAGAGTATATGGTACAAAGTACACATTTTTTTAAAATTAGAAACAATAGATCTTTATTGTACTATAAAAAAAAAAATAAATTATATATATATTACTAGATATCTCAAGATTCCAGGCACATGCATCACAAACATGGGCAAGTACAGGGGTATAAGCACAACTGCATCAAAGCTCATGTATGCCACTATAGTCCCTTTTTAGTAATAGTAACAAAAATCATCTCAATAGGTTACATGCCTATTGACAAGGTGACATCCTTATCCATGTTTTAGGTGATAGCAATGCCTGGTGCCCTAACTCGTGTTTCGCGGATTGCGGCCTCAAGGTGGTGTATGACACAATAACACACTTGTATCCTGATATGTAAACGAAATACGTTCTTCCTTTATCTTCAAATGGTCTTGTTTTGTATTTTAAAGTTATGCAAATGAGCCTCAGAGACGCCGGTCTCCATTATAAAAGCCTGTTCGGGCTCCATCATCTGCTAATTAGGTCACCGGTTCTCTAGCTCAGGAGGCAGAAGGCAGTCAGTAACTCCAAACACTTGCATGCATAATTGGCAGAAGACGGAGCCTCTGTAACATAGACATGAGCCCCTCCCAAGGCTAATTTGAACACATTTTAAAAGTCTATTTTCTCCAAAACTAGGCAATTAGGAGATAAAAGGAAGAACAGATCCTGTTTCAGGGGACACACATCAGCATTTAAGTGTTCTCTATGTAAACTACTGAATCCATGTGGTACATGTTCTTTAAAACCAAGCTCTAGTTAAAAAACACTTGGTAGGGATGGGGAAGGCTCTTCCCTGCAAGGAGGATATAGGAGCCTCACATATACTGTAAAAAGAATACATTGCTTATCTTTTTTTCCAAAATGTACATGGTTTTTTTTATCAGCCCTTTTCATGCACTTTATGAGAACAGTGAAACATAAAATCAGAACCCATTTCACACTGCGGCAAGACTTCTGTGATACACGGTACTTAAAGTAATTTGAACAAAATAGTACCTCATATCTATAATGCTTAAAGTGGTTTTATATTTGGATATTTTAGCACACCACATGCATTAATAGATACAGCAGTTCTTTCAAATACAGAATATTTTACAAGCTACAGAAATCTGCAAAATGTATCCAGGACAACACATCCTTTATAATGTGGTGACCTACCTGTGTGACTATTACCAGTCAGAAATCTGATTATTGAAGGTTTAGTCTAATTTTCTATAAAGTTCATAAAAAGAAATAAAGAACATAAAACATATGTAAGAGATTTAGATTGCTAATCGCTGAAAGGAGCAAAGAGAGTATAGCACTTTTGCTATATTTCAGTGTGTTTGTTTTTTATGTTAGTTTTCCATAAAATAACAAAAAACAAAAACCAACAACAATAATGGCGCCTAGGTGAAATGTTAAAGAAAAGTGCCAGAATGCAACGGATGCTGGTATAAATAGGATACTGAGTATTTGGGGTTTCTTACATCCAGAGAGGCCACCTTTCTAAGCTGGGGGGGGGGGGGAGGGCTCCAAAAAAGGAACTACCCAACGTTAAATCACAAAAACTATAGGATGATAGGATAGAGGACAGGCTTTCTACAGTCACAATTGCCTTCCTCAGCTCTTTATCTTTGCTGTGTGCCAAAGAAAATGGAGAGACTCCAAAATTATATACTAAATTGGTGAAGTCAGTACAATGCAGTATGTGCCAATTATTTTTTCGTAAGGATTTGGAAAAATTATGAAAAATGCCCTTTAAAAAGGTCTGTCATATTCATGATCTAAGGATTTAGGCAAGGGGTGAACACCATTTTTTGGCCCAAAGGACCATATTGTCATAGTGCTCAACTTTAAGGAGCCGCACTAGTAATCAGAATTTCCGTATAGCACAAAGATAGATAAATATCACACCGAAACAAATGCCAACCCAGCAACCAAATACTGTAATAACAGTGGAGACCCCAGAGTAGACCATTATAATGGAGAACTGCAAAAAAAAAAAAAAAAAAAAAAAAAAAAAAAAAAAAAAAACACACAACAACACAACATAATTAAAGCTTCTCTCCATGTGCCACTCAGCTTTGTTTCCTGTTTGCACCAGCATCAGGACCCCAAGCTTAGTTGCGCCAGGAGCAGAAGAAGACACAAGAGCAGTACAGTATAGCTGACAAATACTTACCACTTCTGGGTCCACTAATGTGTCCTGACACCAGCACAGACAACCAGTATACCAAGCAGAGTGGCAGGAGATGACCCGGTCTCCTGCACCAAAGAGTGGTTATGGGCCGCAACTTGAAGCTCAATTGGCAACATTTGGCACCCTGGCTATGGGTTGTGAACCCTTCCTCTAGGATTTTGCAGCACTTTATGTACGTGCTCAGTAGTGAAGCTACAGATCAAAGGAAAAAAGGCACTGGAAAGGAATGCCTGCACTCATCTTAGTGAGCAGGAAAACAATGCTGTGGATTCAGAATCATTTACTCAAACTCCACCAAAATGGTCACCGATCCAATCTGACACCTTCCTTTATCATTACACGTAGACACCATTGTTGTGGCCCTCACATAAGTGTTAGTTGAGATTTTACCTTTGATTTAGAATGACTGAGTATTATTATTTAAATACTCCTGTCCCTTTTTCCTGAACTCCTCCTTCAAATATCCTGTCTGCTTGACATGGTTCAGGGACACATCTTCCATCAGCCTTTACTCAATGATATTGCCATTACCCCCCCCACCCACCCTTATTAATTGAAAGCATTGCCACTGAACATCTGTTATAGCTTTCCATACACAAACACATACCGCTAAGGGAAACGCTCCTGTTGCCAAGTTGGCCGATACATAGTACTGGGTCAGCAACAACAATATGAATGAACTCAAGCAGCAATAATGATTTGGGTTACTCCAGGTTTACAAATACCTGTGGTTGTACTATTAGAATTCAAAACGTATTGATGGGACAAAGCCAATGGGCTATATCATGTCTGGCATTTTTCTGAATTTGCTAAAAGTCAAATATTTTAACTGCATATACAAGAGCATTGTGAAGGTCCCCTTAGTAAAATCTGTAGGTAGGAAACAGAAGCTTTTGCAGGTGCCTATAAAAATTTCCCATGGGGATGGGATTTATCACAACTGTTGCACCAAAATTGGCATATGTCTGCAACCCATTTTGGTGCAGTACAATATGGATATTCAACTTTTTGGGAGTAAAATAGGTCTCATCAGTTGTGATAAACCAACACCATAAGTCTTATTGAGGACAAGGGTTTCGACAGTAACCATGCCTGCACAGTATTGCGTAGTTCTTTGGTGCAGAATGACTGAAAGGGAATATAAATGCAACAAATAGATAAAATTTTCTCTTATGAAAATTAAAAAAGGCGGCCATCTGCACAGTGCCATATTATGCTTGGCCTGGCCAACTTTAATATACTAGAACAAAGCCAGCCGTCAATGAAATGCCTTAACTCTGTGTTTTTATGATATAATAAAGTATTGCTGGTTTACCTTTAGCATTTTACTAAATCATATCATTCATCTAGAAATAGTGTTGACCTTTCAGAAATTGTAATGTCATGAAGGAACATTAAAGCTTTCCCATGATGCAGCTTGGTTTATATGAAGAAGTCATAACTGTGTTTTAATAAAAGTGTAGGATTTTTATCTTTTATAACTTGATGCGGTGAAGGCTTGATGGGTCCACATGAACTCTTGTGCAATATATCATGTGAAGTAGTAAACCCAAAGTACAACGCCCTTTATAACAGTTTTCCCAGGCCCTGAAAAAAAAAGTTGTGTTGAAGTTGTGTGTGGAAAATAAAAATAAAAAACATTCTACCTTTCAAAAAGTTCAATCACCCACATTGTTACTTAAAGGAGTTTGCCCATGAAAGAAAAAGTTCCAATTTTAATCCCATAGTGATGTTTAAACAATAAAAGATACATTTTTAAACCCCTTACTTTGCAATGTTAGTCAGGTTTAATTTTTGTTTTTTCTCCCATCGCTTCCTAAGCTGGTCAGTGTAAAATTCCAGAGTGTGGGTGGGCACTAGCTGGGCAAACACTTTATGATTATTCTGTGCTATGAAATGCAGTATATCGACAATGTGCTTAGATTATCAGGGCACAGGGTTTAGTTACAAGTAGACTATTCAATAGCTAAAAGTGAAGAGACAGATCAGAGTCATGAGATTAAACAGACACAATGACACACTCAGCTCTGCTATGTCACCTAATCAATAAAACACACAGGACTACTTAGTCACCTCTTCCCTGTATCTGTGAAATGCTATATTTTTGTGAATAGCGAATCGAGAATAGAGAATGTGTTATTTTGTTATCCCGAGTATATTTTAAAATCTTGTCTTCGTGGGAATACCCCATAAATGGTTGCCAAATCAGCCTCTTACTATAGAATATTACGATTAACTTGTTAGGTTAAAATTCCTGACTTTTTACTCTACAAAAAGATTTTAAAAAACAATTGAACCCTGCATAAGAGAGGTGTGTGTTGCCACAACATATTCAATACTAAAGCAAATGCTATTCTCATCTGGCAACGCTAATATTAACCACCATAGCGCAATAAGAAGTACCCCATGCACAACAAGACGTAAGGGGTGTATGAAGAGGGCTCACGGGCTGAGCCCTCTTTATACTCACCGAGTGCTTGTTTTACAATGAAGAAAACCCCCTTCGCTGACAACCGTGATCGGTGCCAGCACCTTTGCACATTATAATAGATGGTGTGCAAAATCCCCATATACAGCCATACTGTAGTATGGCAGTATATGGTAGGGTCAATCAGACATCCTAGGGTTAAAGTACACTAGGGAGTCTGAAAAATAGTAAGAATAAAAGTAAAAAATGATATTAAAAAAACCTAAAAATTATAATCACCCCCCTTTCCCTAGAAGTCATACAAATAAACATTAGGTATCGACGCGTCCAAAAATGCACGATCAAAATATAATAACAGTTTATCACTGCGTTTAACCCAGTAACGGAAAATAGCGCCCCAAGTCGAAAAAAAAATCCTTTGGATTTTTTTTTTGCCATTTTGAAAAATCCAAAAAAAAAAAAAATAAATTCAATAAACAGTGATCAAAAGATCATACAGTCCTAAAAATAGAAGCATTGAAAACGTCATCAAAAGTCGCAAAAAAAAATTATACCACCCACCCAATAATGAAAACATTATAAAACCTATACAAATTTGGTATCCCCGGGTTCATACTGACCCAATGAATAAAGTAGACATGTCATTTGGGGCGCACAGTGAAAGCGGTAAAATCCAAACCCACAAGAAATAGGGCAAATGTGTTTTTACATCATTTTCACTGCATACAGAATTTTTTTCCTGCTTCCCAGTATAAGGCATGGAATATTAAATACCCCCCACTATGAAGTGCAATTTGTTACGCAGAAAACAAACCCATACACAGCTCTTTACATGGAAAACATTTTTTTAAAAAGTTAGATTTTTGAAGGTGGGGAATGAAAAATAGACACGCAAAAACAAAAAAGGGCCTGGTCCTTAAGGGGTTAAATAAAATTAAACACACCTTACATATTAAGCAAAACATTTTTCAACTTTCAATTGCTTTATAAATGATCAAATTAATTAATTAAATTAGATGAGCATGATGGAAATGTGTCATGAATTTTATAATATACAATGAACCATATTCTATACAGTCTGGTATTTACACCATTCAATTCAACGCGTCGACATGTGAACTAGTGGAGTTAACTAAAGGCAAGAAAATATGCTGGGGAAAGATCAGATATAGTGTATAACAAATGTACAATAGATACAAGACTTCCTTTAATAATACATGTTCATAGATTACCTCCCGATAATCCTAGCATTTGTAATTCAATGTTATATTTTTAACATTTAAAATTAAATGATGTAATCCTACATTCAGTATTTGCAATATATGCAGCATAGATGAAAAGTAAAGACAAGATTCATGTGATAAGAGATCTGCGCTCAAGCATATAGAAAAAGAAAAAAACCCCTGGGAGGAGATGGATAAACATAGCCAAGGCTGTGCCAAAGTGGACTGATGCTACTTGAAGGATAGAGTAAAGTTTTACCCACACCGCTGGTCCATTTTGAGTACGCACCATAATTGACAATCGACAGTTAACATTCTTAACATAAGAAAATACTTAACATAGTTTGTATGGAGAGAGAAAAGGTTTTAAAAAGTGGATCAATTCTGCAATACATTCCAAAACCACCATTCACCAGCATTTGGAAGTCAGTATCAGAAGTAGATATAACCAAGAAATAGTATCATGGAGAGCTTAGTACATCTTCTGTCATTAGGATTAATTTCTGGTTTGATTACGGCCTCAACCTTTAAAGGTCCAGGCTAATTTCTGTTTTTTCCACTCAGTTACCTGCTTCCATCAGGCTGAAATAGAAAGGGCATATAGTTGGCTCCTGTCTAATGGAAACAAACTAGTGCCAGCCAAAAACATCAAGGCCCAGATGTCATGCACTTGTCAGCTACTCCCTAGAAGAAGGCAGGAGTAGGTGATAATTGCATTGGGCAGGTATATTTTGCGATAGCGCAGTTAACCTACATATCATTTCAAGATAGCATGTTTGCTATGTTACATTTTGATAGACCTTGTGCATTTACCAATATTGATATTATACACTCACAGTGTGCCTTCAGCGCTGTACCATTTCCATACATTAATTTGATTGTGGATTTGTTTGTATAAATAAAAAAAACCAAGATTTATTGCATTTTTTGGCGATGGATTTCATTTTTGCTTGTTTGGTATAATTATTTGTAGGTAAGCGTAGTTGCTGTATACTTGTACTTCACTGTAATTTCCTTTATTCGGTTTAGTGGCTGTATTTATAACCGAAATTTGCTTAATGGTACATTCTGATCAATTAGTGGGTGCATCTTGTGCTTATGAAACATTTGTCCTTTCATATAAGCTC
Source organism: Engystomops pustulosus (assembly GCF_040894005.1). Classification (NCBI taxonomy): domain Eukaryota; kingdom Metazoa; phylum Chordata; class Amphibia; order Anura; family Leptodactylidae; genus Engystomops; species Engystomops pustulosus. The sequence goes on along the minus strand of NC_092413.1, from coordinate 133,366,642 downwards.
TGCTTATAGATTTAGAATTGCTTGTGAAACTAAAATTACATTACCTCCATAATTTATTAATAAGGTCACAAAAAGGAATACTGTATATACTCAAGTATAAGCCGACCTGAGTATAATTTTACCACCAAAAATGGGGAAAAACTATTGACTCGAGTATAAGCCGAGGGTGGGAAATGCATTGGTCACAGACCCCCCCAGTATATAGCCAGCCAGCCCCCTATAGTATACAGCCAGCCCAGCCTGCCCCCAGTGGTATACAGCCTGCCCTCAGCATAAAAAAAAAAAAAAAAAAAAAAAAAAAAAACTTATATACTCAGCCTCCGGTGGCCCCGATGTGCAGCGCTGCTCCCCCGATGTCCGCGCCACTTGTCTTCAGGCTTCCGCGCCCATCTTCTTTCTTCTGCTGGGCGCCGCCTAGTATGACGCGCAGAAGAAAGAAGACGGGCGCGGACGCCTGAAGACAAGCGATGCGGACATCGGGGGAGCAGCGCTGCACATTGGGGCCACCGGAGGCTGAGTATACAAGTTTATTATTTTTTAAGTATTTTTTACTCTTTATAGCTGGATATTGACTCGTGTACAAGCCGAGGGGACGTTTTTCAGCACATTTTTTGTGCTGAAAAACTCGGCTTATACACGAGTATGGTATATAATTTTAGCATCCCATGCAAAAATTGCCAAATCAAGACTTTTTCACAATTTTGAAATTAAACACATGGCTAAAGAAGTTAATTTTATCGACCATTGCAAGGCAGTTGCTTATAAGGCAAATAAAATTATCGGTACTATCAAGAGATAAATAGTTTTGCCCTACAAATCGCTGGTCAGACCACACATGGAATATTGTATAAAGTTTGGGGCACCAGTGTATAAAAAGGATATGGTAGAAATGGAACGGGTGCAGAGGAGAGCAACCAAGGAGAATGGGGGACTAGAATACAATACAATGATAGATTACAAAATTTCAGGTTTTTCTGTTTAGAAAAGAAATGGCCAAATCATTACAATGTACAAATATTGGCAGGGCCAGTACAGCGACCATTCCAATCCTCTTTTTATTTCTAAGTCTATGGACAAGATAAAAAAATAAAATAAAAAATCTACAGGTAAAATAATGTACTGCACACTCTAGCAAGGTGACCATGTCTGACTAGGAACAAAGCACAGGTAGTCGCACATTCAAAGAGAGAAAAGTGTTTGAGTTCTGTAGAGGTCTCCTCTGTATAGAGTGAATTTGTTCAACAATTGTTCAGAACCTCACATTCATGATTTAGAATATGCACAGATACCCTAAAATACATATTCTATACATACACAAACACTAAAACGTAAAGGAAATCTACCATCAAAATAAAGCACGGATAAAAAAGGGACACTTACTCATAGATCCAGACACAATGACTGGTCATCTTCTTATATTTATTATCCATTTCCTCCTCCCTTCTAAATGTAACTTTTAGAATTATGCTAATTAACCAAAAAGGCTACCGAGACAGTTCCCAGTATTGCAGATTCACAGCCTCTTACAATAAGCAAAATCTGTATCAACCTGCCACTGCAACCTTCTGGGCACTCACCTTTTCCTCTGCTTAATGTAATCACGTTACACCACACAGTGGAAGGGTGAGTGCTCCTTGCACATACTGTAACAACCTGTGAATCTGCAGCACTGGGAACTGCATCTGTAGCCGTTCAGGCTCATTAGCATATATTTAAAAAGTTAAAGAACCCCATAGTTACAGTGCTGGAATCTATAAACAAGTGTCCCTGCTTTATCATGCTTGATTTTGATTGGAGATTTCTTTTAAATGATTTGGGCATAGCCGTCAATGTACTGCCCAGCAAAATCTTGTGCCATTTATTCAGCAAAAAATTAAATGGCTGTTTATTCAACCTCTACAGATACAGTAATAAAAATGAATAAGTAATTCAATAAATACCCAATTTGCCAGCAACACAAGCTTACATAAGTAGAAATCCCTACAAAAGGAATCCCTCAAAATACGCAGATTAGACAAAAAAAGTGAAGGCTATAACTGAAGTGTAATAATGTTACATGCAAGTTCACACATATACTTACTGTAATATCCAATTAAAACAGTATTCTCAATCTGAGCCCGCGTGGCATTATTCTCTGCCCAATCCTATATAGGATAAAAGTACATGTTAAACACAGACAAAAGCTTCCACAGTACATGCCATAAATACATGATGGATGCATGTTCTACCTCTGCAGAGCCACTCAATTCAGGTGAATGGGAGAACCGTCACTCCCGTAGACTTGAATAGAGAGCACCCAAACACTGTATCAGGCCACCCCTGACATAGAAGTTATTGTGGGTCCCCACTCCAGTTGTGCCTTTTATTCTGTAGACACATATACTTCTACTGTACCTGGAATCAGTCATAAAGGAAGCTAGCTTTATTTGGGCTGTGTTATTCTTTTCCATCATTGTTATGTAATAATTTAGCATGCATAAGCATTTGATCAAATACATCAAACCCAGTGGCAGTTGGAGTAGGGGGTGAGTTTCAGGAACACTAAATACATTCAAGTGAGCCCCCTTACCTATACCCATACGTTTCTCTAATGGTATGTCTGCCCCTGGAAAAATCTATTTCCACTTGAGGACCCTCCAGTGTTTAGATCTTAAGAATGAGGAAAGTGGGCAATGTTAGTTGTAGCTGTTCACATCTCTGATGCAAGATTAATTTTTTTTTGTTAAAGTGACTTTATGTAACAGCTCTTAACCATAGCTAATAATGGGGTGACTTGGTGAATGGCAGTTGATGGTGATAATGAGCTTTTTAGGATTTCCATTGAAGGGGTTACCGGTACTAATCTTTCACATATCTCATTAGAACCTTTCACTGTCGCAGTACAGAGACTGGTGTTTGCCAGAAATGGGAATCGGGTGCAGCATGAAAGGAGTACGTTCACAATTTTAATGCACTTATTGTAGTATAGATTCATAATGACTACAATATATTAGATGGATAGTAGTAAGGAAAGACAGTAAAGCATCTATTACCTTGAAGGTTCCATTTTCATTCTTCATAAAAGACACAAGAAAAATGTCCACAGGTAGCAGGGCAGTAGCGATGAGAGCAATAGCCAGAGAAAATATTGCCGTGATCGTAGACACTGCTTCACTTTCTTGACAACTCTGGTATTTTCTTATGTAAACCCAGCAAAAAGCCACAATAGCCTGAAACAGAAATGGAATAGGATTTGTTTGGCATACTGGACTCTTTGGGGACAGCATATTATAAGGGAACGGTGACTAGAACCATACAAAGTATTTTCATCAGTGGGTTATTACCATATGTACTCAAGTATTAGTCAATTTTCGGCACAATTGTTGTGCTTAAAAAAAAAAAAAAAAAAAAATCCCACTCCACTTATACTCAAGTCAGGTTGCATGATGCACAATGTATCTTTTAACTAAGAATGAGTTCCTGCAGGGGAATCCTCTCCGAGAAGATGTGGGGCGGAAGAGAAGGAGCATATCCTTTTAATAGACGAGTCGGGCTATCTGCAGAGCAGGAGCCATGTCCTGTGGAAATACCATGAGGTGCCCATAAATGTGGTGTTTCTACATCTGAGGGCTACCACTAACACAAGTTTTCTAAATTATCCAATTTATTTTTGGGTCAGATGGGACGCTCTCTAGCAGTGCAATACAGTGTTCCTTACCACTAGGCTATACAGTTACCTATTGTAAATGGAAGTTTTATCTAACTAAGAGCTTCACTAGAGCTTACATAGAGTCACAATGGTAACAACACTTACTGCACTGCTATGTAGAGAGATATCTGAAGATACAGCTCTACATTATCATTTCATTTTTTAATAATTCAATTACCTGGAAAACCTTTACATTACATATAATGAACAGCCATAGACTAAAGCTCTCCTTGCAAAGCACATGGCATTCATCAATGATCGCAAGTATTTCTTGTGCTGAGCCCCACTCTTAGCCATTTTTGCCTTGCATTTCAAAATGCAATGTAAATGCCCGTTGTCATCGTACCCCAAGCATTTTGAATTCAAGTAATTATTTTTGGTTTTCTTGAAAATATGGCATTTCATTAATCCTTCATTAACTCATTTCATTACTTTAACATACAGCTGGCACCTGCAGCTTCTGGTCCCGGCTCCAGCGATGAGGTTTCTAACAGAGGCACCTTAGACTCCCATCGGGACTACAGTTCTCGTTACCATCTCACCATCACAGAGGCCCCCACTGATCAGCAAGTTAAACACTATCTGCAGAAGAGGGCCTGTTTAATCAGCAAAACCACTCAGAACAGGGATTAACCTAATTAACCATATCTAGGATATGATCCTGCAGCAGTGTAGCTACAGCTTGCTCAAGGTATGTGTAATGGAAAACCAAAATGGAGTCGAAGATACAACATGTCTTCTCTATAAAAGACAGTTCATGTAACCTTATTTCAACTGTGAATGAGCCCAAATCAACATATTTGGGCCCTCATTATATTTGACATTTTTATTCTCATTAAGTTTGACATATTCTTATCCTTATTTGGCACTCTGTTAGGCATTACACACCTGCTGGGATGCGCCTATATTTTGGGATGCGCTCATCTCCTGGGATGCTTTCCAATGAAAACTGGCCACTTTCATGGGAAACTATACCATTAGTTGAATAATGAGAGAAAACATATGCATACATATGTTTTTCCACATAGTTTGGTGACGCAGACATAGGGTATAAAAACTTGGGACTATCACCTAGTGGCAGGACAGAAGAGAGACTTACAGATTAGAACAGAACAGATTTGAAAGCTAGCTATATACTGTTGCAGTTTGTATCTCTGTGGGACGCCTCGAGAACAAATTTGATGTTACCTGTCAATACCTGTCATTCTACTGCTTGGTGATAGTCCGTGAAGACCCCTACCTGCCGGAAGGTCATCAATGATGCTGGACAGTGTTGTAAGTTGATAAGCCCGTGAAGATTTGTGTGCCGGAGCTCATCAATGAAAGTTGACAGTGTTGTGAGTATTACATTTTATTTAACTCTTTATGTACTTTTGTATTGCAATAAACCTTTTTAAATATCGTTGACTGTGTAATTTTTCTTGTTCTATAACACGAAATCCAAAGAACCTGTCACTCTTTGTAATACAGTATGTTTGCTTCATAATGCATCAAATCAAATGGTAGGTTTCCTTTAAGTGAACAGGGCTTTAAGTACAGGCAGTCCCAGAATAAATACAGGATAGGATCCTTGGGTTTGTTCTTAAGTTGAATTTGTATGCAAGTCAGAACTGTACATTTTAGAATTGTAACTCCAGAGAAAAATTTTTTTTGTCTCAGTGACAATTGGATTTTCAAATTTTTTGCTGTAATGGAACCAAGGATTTCCAATAAAACTTCATTACAGACACCTTACAGCTGATCATTGCAGCCGGGGACTAAAGTAATGCATCCAGAGAGCTTCACCAAAGGTCACAGTGGCCAGAGGGGTCCATCTGCAACTAGGCGTTGTTTGTAAGACGGGTGTCCTTAACATGTGTGATGTGGTATGGAGGCTGCCACTGAGCTGTGCTGTTGGTGCCCTGCATCATATGACTCCTTCCTGACCTCTCCCAGGCATCATGATGTCGGGTCATGGTGAGCGGGGACATCATAGACCATGCACTCTCTAGCGGATTGGAATTGCTTTGTAATAATTTAACAAGATCTGTCAATGTTCAGTCTCTGACCTCGGGGCTCAATGTCCACAACCAAACCAACTGTTAACCATGAGAAACTTCCACTTCTCTAAACCCATCGGTATCCATCTGGTCACTGTTTTCACAGATTCTCATGAATTATTATATTATTAGGAGTGATCAGTAAAAAACCGTTCCGACCAGGACAATTTGTAAATTGAACAATAGGATACAACTTTATTAAAACACTGGGTTTGGGGAAGTAGTTTTTATATATTTATTTTTAACAGTGGTCCAGCCATAGTGAATAACAGGCAAGACACACAGAACAGAAACACTAGAAGCTGCTGGTAATATACGGAGTACATCAGCAACGTTACTACACATTTCATACTCTAAGGAATATTTTTAGTTCGTTAACAAAAGCATTTTTACTCCTCATTAAAAAAAATAAAAAAACCTGCAACCTCTGGCCACTATACAATGTAAGTGGTACTTTGCTTGACTGGAGACGCCCCAGCGTCATCCACACGCTGCAGTCTCACGGTGGAAGAACAAGCTGTAGCTGATAAAGTGACTTCCAGTGACTACCACTGGAAGGGACACGTTTCCTTTTATAAAAAAAAAAAAATGACTTAAAGTGGTTCAGTTTTATACAACACTGAAACAAGCCTTACAATCTCAATATTTTAAATCATAATTATAACATCAGGAATCTTAAATGGCCGGCATCAGTCCCACACAAGATGAATAAAAGCTTATGACAAAATAAATTGCATTTTACAATTTACAATATAATTACTGAAAGCACTAAAGATACATTTACTGCAGTCTGAAACTTCACTTTTTATCTCAATTTAAAAATCACAATAGTTAATGAAATAAAGACCATTAGCTTTTACTCTGTCACTCTCATCTTTTACATGTAGCAAATGTAATATTTTATAGTATTTCTTTGGCTATTACAGCCATTCACTTGCCATTAACTATGATCTTACTGATTTATGCCCTTTTCCATCAGTTGCCTTCCTACTATAACTTACTTTTTGAAAAAGTATGCTAATGAGCTAGAAGTGGTCTGGGGGTGTTACCAGAGTCCCTCTGTGCTGTAGCTATACTGCCTCTTTCTGGACAGTGTAACAGCCTGTGGAGCTACAGAATAGAGGGGCTTTGTTAAAAACCTGTTGGAACACTTTTGGCTCATTAGCATAAATGTAAAAGTTGATTTCAGAATATAAAAGAGGATTACCTCAATCACTATGCCGGGATCTATGAGTAAACACCCCTGGTTTATCATACTTGATGGTAAATTTCCTTTAAGTTTCCTAGAATTCTTTTCTGTGCCTGTACAAAGATCATGTGACAAGTCACATACACCCCAACAGAAAGGCAGGGACTTTTTACATTCTTAAGCCATACAAATCAGCAAATTCCCCACAACGCTTTTAGAGAATTGCTTTCCAACAAACCCCTCCCAGATTCTCCCTCTCCCCTCCTTCCTCCCCCTGCTTATGTCGGTACACCTTAGCAGAGAATGGAGACGGCGACCGTACTACTTCCAGGATTGGCAAGTACTTGTCAGCTGTACTTCCAGGTCCTCTCCTGCTACTGGCATAGTTGTGCTTAGAGTCTAGATGCCAGCGCAAACAACCAGGGTGGGACACAGAGCGGCACATGAAGGAGCATATAAAGTTGCAAAGTGGTGCATAAAGGAGAGAGGAAAGCTAGGAAAGGAGAGTATTTTTTTGACTGCTCTGGGGGTCTCCAGTTCCATTATTTCTCCGCTATGAATGCAGTTTGGGGTTGCTGGGGTGGTATCTAGTGCTGTTATGTAGTATTTATAGTTTATGGGGTAGCATGTAAAGTGCTGGTTACTGATGTGGCCCTTTAAACTTTCGTGGAATGACAATATTGCCTTGTAGCAATAAATGTTGCTCTCCCCTGACCTAAATCTTTAGATCAGGAACCAAAATTTAAAGGACATTTCAGAATTTATTATATGTTTGTGGACTCGGAATCTGTCCATTTTGTCAGAGACTCCAACACTACAATGAATAAAAAGGATTCTCATTGGGCATTTGACAGGACAATGAGACCCTATGGTGCAGGTGTGATTACTACCCCCCCCCCCGCCCCTTACGTCACCTCTACCTTACCAAAGAGGGGTGTGAAATAGGGTTGAGGTAAGCATCGAAACCTGGATACTTTCAAGCCCAAAGCGGTTTCTGGTACTGAATGTCTTATCCTGTTGTTCAGACTCCTAATAGCAGTCTGCATGGGAATCCTCAGAGGAGACATACAGTGCCTACAAGTAGTATTCAACCCCCTGCAGATTTAGCAGGTTTGATAAGAAGCAATAAGTTAGAGCCTTCAAACTTCAAACAAGAGCAGGATTTACTAACAGATGCATAAATCTTACAAACCAAAAAGTTATGTTGCTCAGTTAAATTTTAATAAATTTTAAACATAAAAGTGTGGGTCAATTATTATTCAACCCCTCAAACCACCAGAATTCTGTTTGGTTCCCCTAAAGTATTAAGAAGTAGTTCAGGCACAAAGAACAATGAGCTTCACATGTTTGGATTAATTATCCGTTTTTCCAGCCTTTTCTGACTATTTAAGACCCTCCCCAAACTTGTGACCAGCCTCATACATGGTCAACATGCGAAAGACAAAGGAGAATTCCAAGGCCATTAGAGACAAGATTGCGGAGGGTCACAAGGCTGGCAAGTGGTACAAAACCCTTTCCAGGGAGTTGGGCCTACCTGTCTCCACTGTTGGGAGCATCATCTGGAAGTGGAAGGCTTATGAAACTACTGTTAGCCTTCCACGGCCTGGACAGCCTTTGAAAGTTTCCTCCCGTGCCGAGGCCAGGCTTGTCCGAAGAGTCAAGGCTAACCCAAGGACAACAAGGAAGGAGCTCCTGGAAGATCTTGTGGCAGTGGAGACATTGGTTTCAGTCAATACCATAAGTAACGTACTCCACCGCAATGGTCTCCGTTCCACACGAGCACGTAAGGTACTTTTACTTTCAAAGCGTCATGTCAAGGCTCGTTTACAGTTCGCTCATGATCACTTGGAGGACTCTGAGACAGACTGGTTCAAGGTTCTCTGGTCTGATGAGACCAAGATCGAGATCTTTGGTGCCAACCACACATGTGACGTTTGGAGACTGGATGGCACTGCATACGACCCCAAGAATACCATCCCTACAGTCAAGCCTGGTGGTGGCAGCATCATGCTGTGGGGCTGCTTCTCAGCCAAGGGACCTGGCCATCTGGTCTGAATCCATGGGAAGATGGATAGCACGGCCTACTCAGAGATTTTGGCCAAGAACCTTCGCTCCTCCATCAAGGATCTTAAGATGCGTTGTCATTTCATCTTCCAACAAGACAACGACCCAAAGCACACAGCCAAGAAAACCAAGGCCTGGTTCAAGAGGGAAAAAATCAAGGTGTTGCAGTGGCCTAGTCAGTCTCCTGACCTTAACGCAATTGAAAACTTGTGGAAGGAGCTCAAGATTAAAGTCCACATGAGACACCCAAAGAACCTAGATAACTTGGAGAAGATCTGCATGGAGGAATGGGCCAAGATAACTCCAGAGACCTGTGCCGGCCTGATCAGGTCTTATAAAAGACGATTATTAGCTGTAATTGCAAACAAGGGTTATTCCACAAAATATTAAACCTAGGGGTTGAATAATAATTGACCCACACTTTTATGTTTAAAATTTATTCAAATATAACTAAGCAACATAACTTTTTGGTTTGTAAGATTTATGCATCTGTTAATAAATCCTGGTCTTGTTTGAAGGCTCTAACTTATTTGCTTCTTATTAAACCTGCTAAATCTGCAGGGGGTTGAATACTACTTGTAGGCACTGTAGGGCCTCACATGGATCCTTTGCAAAGATATGTTGGCTATCGGCAGAGCAGGGAACACATCATTAGGGAAATGCCATTATCTGTCCATGTATGGGGTTTCGACATCTGAGGCTTCCCTGACACATTGGAGGAGGAGATTTATCACTTGTGTCACGGCGAGGACGCCACCGCCTCGTCACGTGACGTGCGGTGCAACTGTACGGGTTAATTTAGCCTACTCAAACTTGCGCTGACCTTTCACTCAGGACACAGATTGAGTATAAATCACACCTCATACAGCTCCAGCACCAGACCCGCTGCCACCACTTATTGCATTTATACTGGGACCAATAAGTATCCCACTCTACATCAACTCTTTCTTCACAAGCAGTCACCTTGTCACACCACTAAACATGCACACTCAGCACTTTAGCAGTAACACAGCTAACCACACTTCACAAGGCTATGAGTTCGCAGAGCATACAGGGACCAAAATTAAAGTGAAAATCTTTAATTACAAAAAGTTGGTCAGTGCATAAAAAAGATATTAAAAACAAAAGAATTACAAAATAAAAGGACACACAACACGGCAAAGCAGTTATAAAATAAAAGGGAGAAAAATAACAGAAACTTACAACTTAAAGTAAATCCTGATTCCCTGGAGGTGGGAGAAATAAGGAACACACTCAGCTTGTCAGGCAGCCCCCAAAATGTGAACACCAATTCTTGGATTTCATATTGTTTTATATCTTCTCAGTTTGGTCAGATTTCAGAACCTCCCATTCATTAATTAGTCCAGAGGGTCATTCAGGATTGGGCAAAGTGTTAATGAGAGGGGAGAGTCCAGGAATATTAAACAGTTCTTTGTTTCCAAATCCCTAGATGCAGGGGTGGGGGTAGGTGCAGAGGAGAGGTGACCAAATGGCTTTCGAGGTCACCACAGAACATTCTGCAGGTCAGAGTTGTAAGGATCTCCAGGATGTTGTAAGAGGCCTGGAGGCTTCAATAGATGCCACATATTTCAACAAAGTTTGTAATTACCCTATAGTTAAACCAATCTTATATATTCACGATTAATATCTCCTTGACAACTTGCTTCTATGCCTGTTTTCTGGCCAGGTCAGACCTGGGGTATATTCGCCCAACAGTGTGGTATGGCCGTAATCATACACCGGAACTCCCCCAAGGTCTCTAAATTATTTCAGGTTATCCAATCAAATCCTTTTTTGAGCAGCCAGGGTTTGAACCCACAACCTCCACTCACTACCATGCAATGGAGATTCAGAGCCTTTATCCATTAGACCAGTAAAGTGGTGACCTTTTTAGAAAAAGAGTGCCCAAACTATAAGCAAAATCCACCTATTTATCTCAAAGGTCCAAAATAGCAATTAAAGTAGTAAGTTATTGCTACTAAAGATAAATAGACCCAACATTCCTGTCCGTTTGCCGACCCGGATGCATTGCCGGATTGCTTGCCTGAACCTGCAATCTGTCAAATTGACGCCCCGAAGAACTAGCCATGGCTATGATGGAAAGCACAACTTGAATTTCCTGAGTCCTTTATGGGGAACTCTGGGTCAACTATTTTCTTACCCACAGAGAGACCTATGAGTGCAGCCTCTGGCACCAATGCCAAAGATTAGTCACCGCTGCACTGGACTATAGACTTACTGGTTGTCATTGGGAGGATTCCTTCGCACTAGAGCGTCTATAGCAGTGATGGCAAACCTTTTAGAGCCTGAGTGCCCAAACTTCAACCAAAAGCCACTTATTAATTGCAAAGTGCCAGCACAGCAACTTAAGCAGCAATTTATTTTTCCTTGTTCTTTGACAACTTTCAATCGTTCAGCCTCCTAAAGACACCAACGCAGTTGAAAGGAGGAGGGCAAATACGTCTATCATTGTAGGAAGATTCTATATGAAGATTCTTTGAGTACTGTCTGGTGAACCTCATGCTGGGGTGATGGTCTGGGTGCCCACAGAGAGGGCTCCGAGTGCCGCCTCTGGCACCAGTGCCATAGGTTCGCCACCACTGGTCTATAGAGTTATACGGCGACACACACTCTATGCACTGGTATACAGAGATGGTGATCTTTGAGGAAATCTATACATTTTATTTTTAACCTTAAGGACGCAGGGTATTTTCGCTCATTTCTTGCTCTCCATCTTCAAAAATCCATAACTTTTTCATTTTTCCGTGTACAGACTTGTGCGTGGGCTTATTTTGTGCGTAGCAAATTTTACTTTCCCGTGATGTTATTTATTATAACATGCAATGTAGTGGGAAGCCAGAAAAAGAAAAAAAAAAAAAAAAAACAAATGTGGAAAAATTGAAAAAAAAAAAAAAAACGTGTGTGCGTCACGTTCTTGTGGGCTCAGTTTTTATGACTTTCACTCTTCACTCCAAATAACATCTCTACTTTATTCTTTGGTTCGGTATGATCGTGGTGATACGCGTTTTAATACATTTTCAAAAATTTAACGAATGTGTACAAAAAAGAAAAAAAATTTTGCCATCTTCTGAAGCTAATAACTTTTTCATACTTTGGTGCACGGAGCTGTGTGATGTGCAATTTTTTGCAAAATGAGCCGACATTTTCATTGCTATTATTTTGAGGACTGTGCAACATTTTGATCATTTTTGTCATGTAAAATGATGTAAATGTCGCATTTCGGACATTTGGGCGCCATTTCCCGTCTCGGAGGTCACCGCCGGCCGTAACCGTTTTTATATTTTGATAGAACGGGCATTTTGGAACGCGGAGATACCCAAAGTGTCTGTGATTTTTACTGTTCATTATGTTTTATATCAGTTCTAGGGAAAGGGGGGTGATTTGAACTTTTAATATTTTATAATTTTTTTTACATTTTTTATTTTCTTTTTTCACTTTTTTTTAGACCATATAGGGTACATTAACCCTAGATGGTCAGATCGTTCCTACCATGTACTGCAATACAAATGTATCGCAGTATATGGAATTTCTGCACACTATACATTACAATGAGCCACTGGCTCATTGTAATGAATAGGCAGAAGCCATTCAGCCTCGGGTCAGACGAAGACCCGAGGCTACCATGGTAATTGATCGCCGTCTCCCGAAGAAGTTCGGAGGAAAGATGGCGGCGCCGACTTTGCCGGCGGCAAAGAAAAGGTTAACACCCGCGATCGGTGCAAGCGATAGGTGTTAGCGATGGGTCTTTGCTGCGATATGCAGCAAAGCCCATCTCTGTATAAAGAGGGCTCAGCCCGTGAGCCCTCTTCATACACCCTTCATAGCCACGGAGTGTGAAGGGGTTAAACATAATTAATACACCCAAATTGAATAAAAATGTATAAGACAAAATAAATGATACATTTTATAGCAACATTACCACCTTCACAATACATAAAATAAACGGTCATAAAAAAAAACCAAAAAACTAAAACTCTCCTTGCAAAACGCTGGCTGACCGTTACTGATAGTTTACGTTTTGTTGGAAACGCATATGTGATTGGGCTGATCCCCGCCCCCAAACGTTTGCATTGTATTTCCGCCCCATGTGACTGCACCTTAAAAACACTAAATTCAGATAATACAATACTTTCTGGGTATCATATCGCACTCAAAATTCTGGTATCGTTGCAACCCTAATGTGAAGAGGAGTGGGCCAGCATCTGTGCAATAGTTCTATCCAGATTGGACCAAGCGTTTCACATGGGCGCAGCCACCCAGCGGATGTAGCAGGAGGAAGAAGCGTCCAGATATATCCGGAGTGGCGGAGGAAACATCACATGCTGGCTCTGATCTTGCAGGCGAAACAAAATTACATGTCCACTTATCGGCAATTACCATGATAACCCTGAATGCACATGACCGAAAACTTTTTAGCAAGATACAAGGTTGTGTAGTATTGTAAGCTGCCGGATGCTGTCATTACGTTGATGGGAATTTATCAGGTTTGAACCTTTAAAAATAATCCCTTATCCACCAAATACGGAAGAACTTACTCTGGATCAAACATTTAAAAAGGTGAGATCGGCAGTGACGCGCGCCAAGTTTTTAACAGTTCCCACAGACGGACAAGCTGCAATAAGCCCTATACACAAGACTTTCTTTTTATACTATTATTACATTTTCCAAGACTTGTTTAGGCAAACTACACATTCATTGCGGAAAAAGTAATGTGTGAACAGCGCCCATCTCTCCTAGTGGACCTCCTAGATTATCTGGAAGCCTCCCGAAGAATAAGGGTCTGTGGTATTTATCATTTATGGGGGTGAGGGCATTGGGGACTGTACTGCGGTTGTTGGTGCAGTAAGGGTGCGGGTTGTGATGCTGAGCCCCATGACAATGAGCCCCCTGAGGGATAGGGGTATAGGCTGTGACTGGCACCCGTCAGCTGCGGTAGACGGGAAGTGGGGTGCTACAAGGAGCACTGCACCGCTCAAGCCCCGCCCACTCCCCTCGTGATCTCGTGCAGGGGCAGCACTCCCTCCTCTCTGCCCCCCTGTACACACGTAATGTCCGTGTAGCGGTCCGTACTTCCTGGCTGGGCGGCCTCTCCCCTCAGTAACACACACTCAGCTCCTACCAGCAGCACCAGCGCGAAGATGCTCCAGCCGATCGCCAGGTCCGCCGCCATCTCGTCGCTTCCTGCTTCGCCACCAGCCGCAGACCCCGTGACAGGCGATCCCTCCCGCCCGCAACGGCGCCGGGGAATAAGCGCTACAGCGGCCAATCCATAGACAGCGGGCCGCTTCCTTCCTGTGCACAGGGGGAGGGGCCTGCGCCAGCGTCCCTGTCACCGTGACAACGGAGTCACCTGACTGCAGCTGCTCGTGTATATGATGTGCCCGCCCTATGGAGAGCTTACACTTCCCTTACTCCTGTCATCCATCCACAGTACAGGCTGCAGCACCTGTGCCAGGAGGGAGCTGTATACACACGGATTATTGCTTTATAGATACATATATACAGGAACCTACAAGCACCCACCCCAAACCAATAGCTTCACTAGGCACCCAACTCACATGGCAGGCTTGGCTCATTACCAACCAACACAAGCTGAAGGCTATCACACACAGTGACCACAGACTAATCAAGTACAGGCAAAAGTGGTGACAATTCTGCTCCAGTATAACAACTTGTGGTCCTGACTAGATGTCTTCAGCTCCCTGCAACTCATCTCCACACCGCAACGCTAAATATACCACAGTCATTTGCAGTATCGCACCCCCCCAAAATCAGAAACTAAAGTATTCACACACATTTTTCCTCATTTTCCAATGTTGCAGCCACAAACTTAAATGTATTTCAGTGATATTTTATGTGATGGATTGACAAAAACAATTATTTTTGAAGTGTAAAGAAAATTATAAGTTAAAAAGAAGAAATTGAGGTGTGCATATAAATTCAACACCCTGAAGGAAGTCATTTCTAAAAGCAAGGCAGAAATAATCTTGTTGGCAAAAGCTATGACAACGCAAGCATAACTGCCGAAAGGTCAATTGTCATCCCCACTCTGGTGGTGGAAGCATCATGCTTCAGCAGGGACTGTGAAGCTGGTCAGATTTGATGGAAATGGATGGAGCTAAATAATGGGAGATTCTGGAGGATTTCTGTCAGAAGCTGCAAAAGGCTTAAAGGGGACATACCATTCAATGGTACATTCCCCTCCTCCAGAAAAAATACTTAAAAAAACATAATTAAAAAGCATTGCCCTTATCCCTAAATGGTTCCTTTCCTTATATGTATGTGTTATGTATGACCCTGTCAAAACCTTGACCTAAATTGCACTAAGAATCTTTGGCTTGTCTGTGCTGTTCCCAAATGTTCTACAACCAATCTGACTGACCTATAGCAGTTGTGCAGAGAAAAATTGGAAAATGGTAGCATCTAGATGTGCAAAATTGACAAACCACAACAGTGCTGAGACCCCCACAGATCACGAAAATGAGGGGTCCAATGGGGTCCCACGTACCTTCGTCGGACCCCCTATCACTCCGTGAGACTAATGGAGCAGATGCTAACGCATGACCATTCTGCTCCATTAATCTCCTTGGAGCTAACGGAAATTGCCAAGCGCTGCGCTCCAAGATCTCCATCAGCTCCATAGAGATTAGGTATTAGGTACTTTACCAATATACTTCTTTAAAAAGTTCTGCACTGCTTTCTTGACATGTAAAGTGAAGACTCCTGTCTTTTTCCTTAAAGTGGTAGTTCCACAAAGACAAGTTTCTTAAATGTACTCAAAATAACACATTCTCTAAATCAATGTTATTAACAAAAATTCAGAATTTCACAGACATAATTCCAACCTCTTGTCAGGATTCAGGGGTAGTGGACCCGCTGTTCCATCACAGTGATGATACCTGGGAGTGGAGTCTAAGTGGCACCCGGTTTACACCAGAGCCCACCGCAAAGCAAGTTGGACTTGCTGCGGCGTGGTACCACCAGGCATAGTACAGAGTCGTAAGGCATGGTCGGGGGCAGGCAGGAGGTCAGGACAGGCAGCGCAGGAGCGAAGTCAGGAACAGAATCAAGGTCACAATAGGAAATCAGGATAAATGCACAGTGCGACGAAAACACAGCTTTCTCCCAGGCATAGAAGCACAAAGATCCGGGTGGCCACACAGGAGAGGGGCATGGATGCGCCTACGACCTGTCTGTTCTTCTGTCTGACGCTGTGCTGATCTCTTCTCTGCTTCTAGCCCCCACCCTTGCATTCCAGGATGAGCTCACACACTGACTTCCTGCCTGCATGTGAGGAGAGTAAAGCTACAGATAGATAAGATCTTTATCCAGTGGAGGGGGAGGCATAGCACATCTGTCAGTATGTGTTATAGGTTAAATATAGCAGAGCTGTGTATTTTATAGCTGTGATAGTAGAGTCATGTGTAATATGCATCTCATGGATCTCATCATATCATCTCTGATATGTCTCATCTCTCTTTCTATGTGTCAGATACTAGTAGAATGTTCAGAAGCTTAATGAAAGTGTATATAAACCTGTACCCTGATAGTCTAAGCACATTGTCAGCACACAGCACTAGAGAAAATATGAAGTGTCTGCTTAGAGAGTCCCCGCCCACTCTCTGGAATCTTACATTGACCATCACTGAGTGATAGAAGCTAAAGTAGCATTAAACTGACTAAAATTGTAAAGTAAGGGGTTAAAAATAATCTTTATTGTGTAAATGCAACACCCCTGCCGATGCATAGGCAGAGGAGTAGTTGCAAATAAGCCCCTTTGTCTGTGTGTCCCCAGCAGGTGAGCCTGTAAAACTCATTTCAGGGTCATATAGTTAGATAGAGGTAATTATGCAGCGGTAGATACTGCCTGGATAGGCAAGGGTTAAGCCCCTTTCACACTGGCGTTTTTCACGCGCGAGTTCTGCGCGTGCATTTGACGCGCAGAACTTGCATTGCACTCTGTCCCATTGTATTCAATGGGTCTTTCTTCATTAGCGTTGGTTTTCACGCGCGTGCTTGCGTTCGTTTTCACGCGCGTCAAAATCGCAGCATGCTCTACTTTTGCGAGTCACGCGCGTTTTTCACTCCCCATTCAAGTCTATGGAGATGCATCAAGAACGCATTGCACTCGCAATCATTGCAAGTGCAATGCGAGTGCAATGCGTTTTAAACGTAAGGGTTGCTAAGTGACCAGAATAACAGTATTTCCTCTGCTCGAGAACGATCATTTAATTAAAAAAACACAATGAAGAACAGTGAAGAATAGAATAAAAACAGTGAACACAGGATCATTTAAGAGAAAAACACAGTGCAGAACACAGTGCAGAATAGATTACAGATGTTCGGCACATCTGCTTACTTGTCGGGAGATACGCGCGGAACGGTGCGCCCAAAATAGCATGTGAAGAACAATATATATGTGTGAAGAACACATTGCAGATGTATTTAAACATCTGCAATTTGTTCTTCACACACATATATATTGTTCTTCACATGCTATTTTGGGCGCACCGTTCCGCGCGTATCTCCCGACAAGTAAGCAGATGTGCCGAACATCTGTAATCTATTCTGCACTGTGTTCTGCACTGTGTTTTTCTCTTAAATGATCCTGTGTTCACTGTGTTCACTGTTTTTATTCTATTCTTCACTGTTCTTCACATCTGCTAACTTGTCGGGAGATAATATACACGGGGAACAGTGAAGAATAGATCGCAGATGTTTGCAACTTATCAGAAGACATTATTTTTCAATTAAATAACACATTTTAATCCCAAACCATGGTCCCTTTGAAAAATGCTCGAATCTCCCATTGACTCGCGCGTGAAAAATGCGCCGAAAACGCAAAAAAAACGCTAACAACACGCGCGTGAAAAACGCAAAAACGCTAATTACTCCAAGGAAAAATGGAACAAAAACGCAGCCAAAAACGTCAGTTTTTCACGCATTGCACCCTGACGTGAAACGCAGCGCTAGTGTGGAAGGGGCCTTAATCTTATTCAATGTTATTATCCAATGATGTTCCACCTTTGTAACTGGAGTTTGATTGGAGAGTGAGACCACCTGACCAGAGTGTAACAAAACCCCTGGACAGGAAGTGACAAGGTCTCTTTAGGCCCAGCTCTCACCACATGAGGAGCTCTTAGACCTGCGCTGTCACAGGTTTAAATTATATAGGCACCCGAGGACACCAATACAGTAGAAAGAAGGAGAAGAAGTTTGGATTATCATATTAGCTTCCTTCTCGGGTCCGGGACTGCCTGGGACTGCAAGAGGCCTTGCGTGCTGTCTGGCGAACTCTGCACTGGTGTAATGGTGTGGGTGACCTAACTCCTGAGGTTCACTCTCCATGACCACTCTCCAGTAATCCGGACTATCGAATAATCCAATATCTGTACAAGATCGTTTGGCTCTTTGCCTGCTGTTGGTCGAATTAAGAACTGTAAGTTATTTTTGTACAAGGTTGCCTCCGTCTGGTCCCTGATACGGCTGTAACATCAAGGGATCCCCCATTCACTACCCACTAACCCTAAGAGGTTGCCCCAGGGAGATTCAGTACCTCAGCCTCTCCCTCTCTACAATTTCTTGCACACACCACCCACTGGAGACCTGTCCCCATAGCAAGCACCGTGACACTAGCGTGCCTGGGCCGCAACCGCTAGCCACTCCGGTATTCTGGGCCACGGCTGCCTCCAGGCCCCGAGAAAAGGCTAGGCCCCGGTGGGGGATGTTGCATAAACATCCCAAGGGGATTGAAATTTGAGAATATCCTTTCATGGGCAAACCCCTTTAACAGCCAGAGATTACTGACCATAAAATGGCTGCAGATGGAGGGCCATGTGATCTCTAACTGTCCAGGACCTTATCACAGTATTCATGAATATATGATTAAGATCTTGGCTGGGCAATTGCTCATATACAGTCAGAAATCACATCACACTCCATCTGCGACCATTCTATGGTCAAGAACGTCTGGCTGAGGAGGCAAAAGACAACAGGGTTCACTTTCCATATCAAGAAAGCAGTGCAGAACTTGAAATAGATATTGGTAAATTACTTGAAGGGGCATTCCAGGAATCAGCATAATTCATATACAAATGGGTCCTTAAAATATAAGCTAATATAGAATTAGTTGTTATTTAAAATGTTGCTCCACTTAGCAGAAAAATGCTCTGGACATACACTATATTGAAGTATAAAAATGCTACTGGCCCTTTAATCAGTGTGTTAATTTCCTCTGCACGGAGAAGACACAGGACAGAAGATGGCCACTGGTCACATGTCCACATCACATGTCCTGCACCTGCCTGAACAGATCATGAGATCACCACTATGTTTGGCTGTAGTCGGTTGGTTGCAGTGCATCCAGTATGGCCAGTATAGTGTAGATGGCAGTTACACATCATTACTATCGTAACAGAGCAAGAAAACCTGTTAGATCATCACTGGGAGCAGAACATAAGAGGTAGGAGGGGTTACTGAGAACTAAAGGATCTTGGGACTTGTAGTTTACAGTGGCAGCCATCTTGGTGATAACTGTGCATGCTAAAGAGAGGCAATACAATTTTGTGAATCATCAAATCAAACTATTTAAGCTCCGGTTTGTGACTAATGACATTGAGTTTTGTTACATTCATTTATTTATAGCATCATGGGTTTTAGTATCAGACGTTCATATTTCCGGAATACCCCTTTAACATCCTGTCTTCCACACTTATACACATATTACAGAAAGAAGTGACCAAGCCCTTTAAGGTTGAATAAAGATGCATGTAATTTAAACCCAATCTATACTACAATGCGGAGGAAGGCTTTTACCCCATATATATATTTATGATCCTTCTGAAATTGAAATTTGTATAGATATTATGGTAGCACTGTGCCCCCTGTAACATTGGTTTCTAAATAGCTCAAGGCTGTACTGTCTGTGACATATATTTTCCCACACTAAGAGGTCATTAATCACTCTGCACAGGTGGAGCTTGTATGATGCACACAGTCACATGAGAGACAAGCTCCTCCCATCATAGGAAATTTTTATATGATAGCAACAATGGTGTGTCAAGTCTTCTGTAACCCATCTATTTGAGGCTGTGGTCTCTTAATCGCTAACTGTGTAATATGTCACTTGTAACTATACATTGTGTGACTTCAGGCATGACAGTGATTCATGTGAGCCAAACAGCTGTCAGACATTTTCATACAGAAGATCAATTATGCAGCACTTTTGTTGGTTAAAATAATCCAGCTGTCCTGTGGCGTCACGTGTTGACTTGCGAGGAAAACAGTTGCTGCTTTTCATGGGTTATTTTTGTCTGGATTATAGATGCTAAAACTGTGGTTTGGCTAAATTAAAATCTTGATTTAATAAAGGACATCACAACCATAACTTTTTCCTTTCATTTATAAAAGACATTCCAAATTTTATTTTTAACTTGTACCAGCTAGAACTATGTTTTAAGTGATGATCTCAGAGTTTGAGGTGGAGAATAAATTACTCATGCACTTGTAAATTCCCTTCTCCCTACAAATCAGGCTGTAGCATAATATAACCCCGTACTCTGTCCTTCCGATGTCCCATCTTACATCATATTTTTAAAACTAATGTTTATTACAAATGTAATCTTTTTGAAGAGTAGTATGATTACTCAGTTTTTAATTATTTTTTAAATAATTTATACTTAATAGATGTAATTTGTTTAGGGATACGGTTATTATAATTAGCCCTCCTTATCTCTGCTTACATGGTATGGTCTGTGACCATAGCCAGTGGACGCCATGATCATGTGCCATATGCAGAAATTTGCCCTACTTTTTTCTTGCCTCCACACAATTTGAAGGGTTTACACACAATATTGTATGTCGAATGTGGGGCTAGCACATTATACAATTTCTGCCTCTGCATGGAGTGGGAGACACTACCAAATGTAAACTTATTCCCAGGATATCTGTATAAATAATCTGGATCATGTCAGGTTTTACATTGGACATATTCTACAAACTTTAAAGGACATCTACCACCAAGATAAAAGATGAAACACCTGTAAAGCCTGGAGCCCCTCAGGCTCACTTGCATACATCCTGGTGGTAGGTAGCCTTTAATGTCAATCTAACATCTACACTAAACTGGTAAGCATTATAGTGATCTATGGGTTTTTCCATATAAGAACAACATGACCTTTTTATTTCAGAAAAAGAAACACTTCTCCCTAAGATATATCTGGTATTGCAGCTGAGGTTTACATAACCAAATGAGGCTGATTGTCAATGCCACATACAACCTGTGTATGAGGATGAAAGCTACCATCCTATGTTTGATTTTTTGTTTTGTGTTCTTTTTAATTCTGAACAACATCTGCTATCAATCTCTGCTTCAAATGAATTTTTGGATTTTACAATTTATTGAAAACCACATAAATAAATTTTGACTAAGAGTATGTTAGTTTATTAAAATAACTGTTCACTTTTGATCAACAATTTAAAAATTGCATTTCCGGTATTAATATTCTATAGGCCTATTGTATAGCATAGGGCATTAATCTGAAATTGGTGAAGTTTTTTTCACTCTTCACTCCTGTGGATGCTGATCATGCTGTGAACCAACACCTACTGGAGCTGTCTGCTTCTCGCCTCATTCAGTATGTAACCCCACATAAATCCCTATAGATAAGCCACTAATAAGTTTGAACTGGAAACCCTTTATCTATTTCACCTATCTATTGCTGACTTCCAGATTGTCCACAGTTTTTAAGTGAAAGAGTAAAATTTTGGTTGCTCCTACCTATTTTCAATTATAGTTTACAAAATTGTTATTTCTAGCTCCCATCCATAGTCTTTTTGAGTAATATACACAGGAATTTTTAATATACAGTAGCTGTGTGACTCTTTAAAGGAACTGAAGATCTACACTCCAAAATCAGAGTAACAGCAATCATGTGTGCTGTATATGTAGAGCTGATACATATATACTTAAATCTGTGTTTGTTTGGCTACATGCATATGACTGTATGCTCACTGGGGCCGTAACCCCAGCATAACAAATGACTGAGTGGAGAAGAGTGTGGGGGGGTTGAGCGCTCCTCGCCCCTTTCCTCTCCATGACACGGTGTCATCATCACATTGTGACCAAATGCCACAGACCTGTATGGTGGTCATGATCTTGCTTCAAATTGTGCACCCGGATCGCAGGCCCCCATACGTGCCATGATAATACATTACATTTCATTTATGCCACTAAATTACAGAAATACTGCATAAATACTACATATAACTTTAGTATACAATGTAAAGAGCCGATATTATGATCTGCAGATCTGAAAATACCAGCTTTGTTTTCACAGTAAAGGTTTGCAGACCTAATAATAACTTATGTAGTACCTGAATTCTTTGAGAACACATGAGAAAAGAATAAAAATGTTAAATATTTTATGAGCTGGCTACTGTCTCCCATATGTTCTTTGGTGTTTTCACATGTATTTTTTACTAGATGGTATAGCCTAAAAGCCTTTACAGTATCTCTTCCCCTATAAGAATATCAAATAATCTCCCCTTAGTTGAGCAATCCCTTATAGCTTACCCGGTATGTGCATGATACATTCATTCAACTGATTGTTTAGTTGCTACAAGCACTTCTTTGTAACTTGGAATACATAAATTGTTGTTCAAATCAATGTTCTTCAGTAACTATAAAATTAGTTAAAGCAGTAATTCACTAATTTAGCTTTGTCGAAATCCCCTGGTATCAATGTATTTCATATGCATTATTTATAGCATATGTATTTAACCTGGTGGCTGCAAATGTGTTCTTTAATGTTATCAATTATTCATGTACAGAAACAATAAATTCTTCAGATACTATAAAGAATTTAAAACTTTTACAAACAGTGCAAAAATTGTATTTTCCCTAAAGGCTATTATTATGCTTTCTGGTTTGTGTTCATAAATAGTTTATAAAGCATTTACATTAAAAGAATTACACATGAAATACTGATCTAATAGACATTAAATCCAGTAATTAAAACACACTTGTACTTTCCTCTAACTCTGTTATCTGCTGCTTTCACAGAATGTAATTTGTGATGTGTTCTCTATTTTAGTAACCTGTGTCCTGAGACTGTTTCTTATGAAGGTGACTTGAAGGTTCTCCAGT
Organism: Engystomops pustulosus; assembly: GCF_040894005.1. Classification (NCBI taxonomy): domain Eukaryota; kingdom Metazoa; phylum Chordata; class Amphibia; order Anura; family Leptodactylidae; genus Engystomops; species Engystomops pustulosus. The sequence goes on along the minus strand of NC_092413.1, from coordinate 133,343,495 downwards.
ATTGGTTATCGATGTGGGGTCTGTTATCCTTCTGTACCCTGTGGTCAGAAAATCAAAGGAGCCAAGACATGTAGAGGAACATAGCAACCTCTGTGTAAAAGTATTCTCAATGTTGAAGTTGATTTAACATGCAAGTAGAACTATAAAAATAGTAGCCAAACTAACTGTACATTTACCGTATATACTCGAGTATAAGCTGACCCAAGTATAAGCCGAGGCCCCTAATTTTACCACAAAAACCTGGGAAAACCTATTAACCCGAGTATAAGCCGAGGGTGGGAAATGCATTGGTCACAGCCTCCCCAGTATATAGCCTGCTGGACCCTACCCCATAGTATATAGCCAGGACCTGCCCCTCCCAGTATATAGCCTGCCAGCCCATATCCCCCAGTATATAGTCAGCTGACATTCTGTGTCCTGATTGGCTGGGCTGCTAGTAATAGTGCACGTGAAAGCGCTCCGTATATTGAGAAGTAATGGAAAGCTACTCTGGCCTCAGTGCCCTTAGCTAATGCCACGATCAGGAATTGCCAGTCTATCAGTGCTGATAGAAAAAGATGGATCTCAGACTAGGAAGAAGTCAGCAGCAATATATAGGTATTGATTGAATTGTTGTCAAGGGCTCTCTCCAGCTATGCTTAAACTATTTTTGGCCAGGTAACTCAGAGCTACGTTTTAAAGTATCTCTAAGAGCAGATATTCATCACATAGTACCTTATTTAGTTTGAGTTTCTTTATTTTTTTCTCTTTGCATGTTTTTTTTATAATATTTTAGTTTACTAAGCAAAAGTGGCATCTTTTACACTCCATGATATTTTAAACTAGCATTATGATTAAAACCTTCCAATACCCAAAATAGCTGCAAACATTATATTCCCTATGCAAGGTAATTAATCACACAGTTTGAGTTTTCTGAATAACATAGCATTTGCCAAATGAGAACACCTTTACTATTGTGGGGATAATGAAAAACAATAATATGTTAGGCTTAAACACATTCTAAAGAAAGAAACTAAATATAAGTTTCAACTTTCTTGGTTTAAGCATGTAATCTGTATGTTAATGAGCTTTCTAACCTTTACTCTGAATCACTACTAAATACTGAGACTTTTGGTTCATCTGTGTCAACAAATTAAAATGTGTGATTCAGTCACCTCTTACACAATTTTGAATAGGATATTTGTAAATGAAAGCTTTTCATCATATAAAAGCTTAAAAACATTTGAATATACTTGAACAGGTTGGCCATTCTGTCACATTGCTGAAAAGTCTTTTGTTCTTGCTGAAAAGTCTTCTAGTCACTCTACTGTGACATATTGAGGATTGGCTTGATTACCAGTAGCCACTGATGGGACCCTGCAAAGATGTTGCACATCAAAACTAATTACATAGTTAATAGTAGATGTTTGGCCCCATTATAGATAATGGTTTAAAGGTAATCTGTCATACAAATCTAGATCCACAAACTGCCACAAACCTGTTACCAAAAATGGCAACATGATCACAATATGTCCTTAAATATTCTGGGAGATTCACCTTTATGTAGAAACATATGTTCAAAATACCTGTAAACAGTCACAGGGGATGGAAAAGACTAGCAGTTGTATTGTGATTATATAGTTGGCCTATGGGGCATCCCAGAATGACTCCTCTCCATCTGTGTGACTCCTGAATGATCATTTAACATTTCTCAAAACTAATTTTGCATAAAACTATATAGAAGAATCTTATAAGCTGACATAAAACGATTGTTCTTTTAAATAACATGGAAAACTATAATTGGTTCTTTCCCAAAATGTCATCCCAGCATTAGAAAAAAACAACATATGACAAAATAAAATTTTGGCAGCTGAGGCAGGAGTTGGCTATATACATGGGGGCATGGGATAGCTATGTATTGGGGGCATGGACTGGTACTAATGCATTTCTCACCCTAGGCTTATACTTGGATAAATAGATTTTCTCTTATTTTTTGGTAAAATTAGGTACCTCAGCTTATATGGTAATTTAATAATGTGTAACAATTTTCACGAATGTATTGTCATGTATGATTGGGGCATTATTCAGTAAATTACCACTCAGATCCCATCAAGGCACAATTGACCCATTCACCATACATATTAACATATGTAACCTATAAAACAATTCAATTTTGTAAAATTCAATGAGATTTTGATTTTTATGTTTCTTTTTAAATTGAAAAAGTCAATTATGCCTTATAGGGAAACTGTCTGCACATATTGACCTAATAGATCTCATTCAGTATATTCTCCAACAGCTTAGCTTGTTCCTTGTTTCTTTCATGTCCCATCATGGTGGCATTATGCAGAAATCAACTTTAAAGTGAGATGTAAATTTGTTGGATAAAGTCACGGAGGTAGAGAGTTTAGAACTGAAGTCAAGCTCTCCTTGCCTCAGAATGCCCCTGTGCTATGAGGGACATGATACACCAGACTTCAGAAGAGTAGGTTACTTATGTTCCTGTAGGCAGGGCTGTCAATTGCAGTGAATGAAGTATTCTGAGAAGGGAAGAGCTTGACTTCAGTGCTGAACTCTCCAAGTCTGTGGAGTCTCAGAGTTGATGCTCCACATGACGGGTAAGAAAGAAACATCATCTAAGAGGTATTATTCAGCTTGAGAACAAAATTACAGTGCTTTATTAGGTCAATTTCTGTTCACATATTTCCTTTGACGACAATGGGGTATTAGCAAAAACAGTGGAAACAGCATATTACTAAAATACATAGAGCATGTAACATAATGGGATAAGGGATTCCTGGACAAGAGTGCTGGTGTATAGGTTTGTTTTTATTTTTTAAACTTCCTGGGGCCCAATATCATATAACTGTATTAGGAGGATAATGATATTCTCAACTAGCTAGAGCTGCTTGTAAACATCCCACCCATACCTTAACCCATATTTAGCTCCTCTCTTATGCATGCATTTAATTTGAAGAGATTCATATTCTGATAATATAATCTTGTTATGTAACTACCAAAATTACTACGCTACAAAGAAACAGGGCAAATGCCTGTGGTGATTAGATGGGCCTGTTTTATTGATACTGTAGATTTGCCTTGTTTGACCCAGACTGCCTTACTCTAATACATGCAAAGTTTTCCAGGATAGGATAAGGAAAACTGACTTAATAGGCACTCTCCGTAAGGAGAACTCTTTCTTCCTAACCCTCGACACAAGCCTCTCACACATCCAAACCAGTTCTCAACACTGTACTGAGAAGACCTGATCAGGTTGAAACAATGCTGTCTACAGTTGGGAGTCTGTGCCTTCTGGAATGCATATACTGGTTTGGTTTTAATCCCACATTATGTCATAAGGCCTCTTGTTGGTCATGCTTGATGTTAAGTGAGCTGCGTTACAAGGTTGTTAAAAGAGGCATGGTTTTCCTTATCCTATCTTGGAAAACTTTGCATATTTTCCCAGAATTCGCCTAGTGGAGCATCCATTGTTGTAAGACTCCACACCCTTACATGGTGGCCTTTATTGGCAGTCTCCATAAGGAGAACTCTTTCTTCCCAACCTTACTCTAACATACACAGACTATACATGCTTGGTCTGACCTCCTCATCCAATTTATGAATTTATAGACCTGTGCGTACCTGAATACCAGGGTCGGACTGGGGGGCCTAGAGCCCACCAGTGAAATAGATTCTGGGGGCCCACCTACCTTAACTTGCCGATCGTTGCTATGGCAGCCATGCAAATGGAGGTCCCTGCAATAGCTTCAGGTATCTGCAGGGCCAGATTAAGGGTCCCAGCAGTATGGAGCACCTCTGAAAACAATATTTGTAACAAGATACCAGATACTTAGAAAACATTCACATGAACGTATGCCCGCTGTCCAGTGCTGGTGAGGAGGAGGGATGTACACTGCACAAACTGGGAAGGTAGGACATCTTTTCCTTGTGCACAGAGAGGTATGATGCCACACATGTGGGGACATATATGGGGACATATATACGAACTTAAGCTTGAGGCCTCATATACATCCCATGGACTGTAATGTAAATGTGGCCTTTTTAAAATACAATTGCCACAGAGACCAAAAAAAATGTATGTAAATAAAAAAACACAAAAAAGAAAGGGGAATACAATAAAAATTGAGAAACGTTTAGTGAAAGTGAAAATTTATACTTTATTGGTTACAATGTGGGTTTATAAAAACATAATAGATAAAAAGGATGGCTACAGGAGAGGCAGAAGTTCACAAAGACCAGGACATATGAAGTACAGGAAGTAAATGAACAATAGTGAGAGGCATGCTGATAACAAGCTCAATAGTGAGTTACAGCATTGTGTGTGCCCAAACGGTTAACAGCAGTAACGTTACGATACCATGAACAAAAACTAATCCATGGGCATGTACAATATAAATAGCTATGAACCGAAAACCTGTATTCATAGTTACCTGGTCAGTAGAAATACCCCAACGAGCGTTTCTCAAGGGGTAATGCTAAATGAGACCAGCCCAGTATATAAACAACAACTGACCAATGAGAATTCAAAGTATGTTAATGTGATGGAAATCACCTGTAATCGCGGCGCATGACTGTCTGCATGAATCCGCGTCACCGGCCGGGAAGGGCGCTGACGTCACCGAGGCGGTACACGTGACCGCGTCATGTGACTTCTGCGACACACCACCCAGCACGGACCAGAGGCAGGCAGGCATGCGCACTAGTTGAATTTGTGAGAAAAGTAGAAGCAGAAGCATCCTAGGAGGCATGGGATGTCAAATGATACGGTAACATGCGGTGCATAACAACCTATTGGAGATGCCGATTTTCAAAACAGTAAGTTGGACGATATAGGTGGAAGTAGTATAAACCCAATGCAACATATTGATTGAATACCAATGAAAAGAACTGTCTTGCAGTAAATAACATGATAGAAAATTTTACAATACAAGTGAAGGGCTGACATAGACCAAAGATAAATTCATGACTTATATATAAATGACTAAGTATAAAATATAAAAAAATATGAAGATTTCTGAATACATACTATCTATATACACAATTGCATAAATAAATAAATAAGTACAGAAGTGAAAAAATTCATCATTAATCCTGTTGATCGTTAGATTTAAATAGATGTTCAGATAAAATAAGTGATATTTGTAAATTGAAGATAAAAAATGAGTGTGGATGTGGGGCTGAAGGTCGGGTGTATGAGGTAAATATGAATGGGTGTGGGATGCAGAAATAATGAATAAATAAATTATTGAATATACTTCCCCTCATAATAAATTATTGGATATTCTGCCCCCCATAATAAATTATTGGATATACTGCCCCCCATAATAAATTATTAGATATACTGCCCCCCATAATAAATTATTGGATATACTGCCCCCCATAATGAATGGATATGCTGCCCCCCATAATGAATTATTTGATATACTGCCCCCCATAATCAATGGATATGCTGCCCCCCATAATGAATGGATATGCTGCCCCCCATAATGAATGGATATGCTGCCCCCAATAATGAATGGATATGCTGCCCGCTCCCTCAATGAACTATTGTATATATTTGCCCCCCGGGCCCCACCACGCGGCCGCGCATCCAAGTTCAAAGAGCGATGTGCGCCGGGGTTGTCTTCCGGCCACATCACTCTAGTAATAGTGCTCGTGCGGCCGGAAATGGCTGCAGCAAGCACTATAGTATCGCAGGCAGGAGCTTCCTGTCCGGATGGACGGAGGCCCCTTCCTTACTACTGGGTGTTGTCCGGGCCCATGGTGGCGCCGAGAAGATTAGCATGGGCGCTATTGCAACGCCAGGCCGGGGCCTCTGCAAAATAGTCCGGGTCACGGGGCCCGGCGCTGGTGCTACAATAGCGCCAATCCGGCTCTGGGTGTCTGGGACAGGGGCCCACCGGGGTATACCCCGGCCCCCCGCCAGGCCAGTCCGAGCCTGCTGAATGCCATTGAGTTTAATGAAGGGGCAGGAGACATGTTTGATTTATGAAAAGGAGACACATGTAAGCATCCTCATCATCGGCGCTGAGACCCCCAGCAATAACTTAACTATGCCCTATCTTATAAAAAGGTGCTGGGCAATACAGATGATTTTCCATCTTTATATGACTTTAAAGGTTTTTGGACGAAATCTATTTTTCTGTATTGATGTATGTATGATGTATGTAAGCCTACCTTACTTTAATACATGCAAAGTTTTCCAGGATAGGATAAGGAAAACTGACTTAACTCCGAACTCTTTCTACCCAACCCTCGACACAAGCCTCTCACACATCCAAACCAGTTCCCAACGCTGTACTGAGGAGACCTGATCAGGTCGAAACCGTGCTGTCTACAGTTGGGAGTCTGTTCCTTCTGGAATGGATATACTGGTTTGCTTTTAATCCCACATTATGTCATAAGGCCTCTTGTAGTTAGGCTGTGGGCAAAGAATATAAGACAACACAATTCTATATGATAACATAACCATCAATGCTATTTTGCTGCAAGATGGTGTATTTTTTAAGCTTTCTGCAGTTCCTGCTGTGACAAGCTCCTGGGTTGGGCTATTTCACAGATTCACAGATTCCTACATAGCCACCAGTAATATAAAAGGTTCAACCTAGACTAGATTCACTTGATTAAAAACATTTTATCATGAAGGGATATCATTTACATGACTGGTCAATGCTTTTTACAATGTTTGTATTCTCAAGAGTTTAGTTAATTGGGGCATTCATAGAAGTAAAACTGAGGGATCTGTTGTTTTTTTTAATAGCAAACAATAATAAACCCGCTTTCATTTCCCATAGTGTTCTTAATAAATGATTAGATTGCTAGCGATAGGCATCAAAGTAGATTTTGCTCTTTGATAGCTTTGTAAATGTGACCTAATGTCCTCTATGAAAGTTACATTTCTATAATATAAAGTAAGTATCTGACTTAGAATGTTTTAGCTATATCAGTATGGTCCCCATGTTAGTCTGTGAATAAGAACTTTTTAAATTCAGCAAGATGTTGGAATATGAGAAGTAAACGCATAAAGTAAAATCATGAAAATGATAAGCCTGGAAATCTTCTAGCTATTGAACAACTTATGGTAGATCAACCACTGCAGTCGTTTTCCAAGGGCTGCAACTGAAACATTCCTCGTGATCTATTTAGAGATTACTAAGCAGAAAATACTATAACCTGAAATAATAATGTGTCATAAAACAAATTATATAGCTTCAGTGCTGCAAAACTTTGTATCGATCTTTAAATTTATGCAAGGTCACTAAAACGCAAAACTCCAAGTAATTCTATAAAAATTCAACTACATTATTATGAAACATCTTCTCATCATTCTGCTCACACAAATTCCTAGTGTTCAAATGGATTTTTACTTTGATTACATTGCTCTGACTATTTATTTTTCTTTCAGTACCTTTTTTAAGCGCCATTTTAGCATATCCAACCCAGGTTATTACCTTTGAAAAATGTTCCAATCAATATGCTGCTAAAAACAGCTTCAAATACATTTCTCACAGACCTTCATGTATAAGTCAGACGTTTAGATATATAGTCTCTTGCCATTCAAATACATGGTGAATTAACAGACAGAATAACATTAAGGGGGTTTTAACACAGCATAATGAAAAATTATACAACTGAGTAATATACTTTGTTTGTGAATTCATTACCTTTTTCAAGATTAGAAATAATTTTCATAAATAAAGTGGAACTATTGTATCGGGACAGCTGCATTATTTACACAGCGGTTATTCTGCAACCTTTGTGAGCTGGATTCTGTTGCAGTAGAAGCCTTGTTCATACAAACATAAAAATGTTTTTGTTCTGTCCATTATTCTAACACACGGGTCCCTAATTGAAAGAATGTGGTTCAAGACCGAGATCGGGGCCTGTGGATCCTAGGCCCCGGGGCATGGCCAAACTCTTTAAATAAAAAAGAAAAATCTGATACTCAGCATTGACATTTCCCCTCAGTGGTCCTCTATTCTCTTTACCAATCTTTCGTGGTTGTGCGCTCCTCTGAAGCATGATGATGACATCACATTGTACCTGCTGGGAACAGAGACGTGTTCAGTGACAAGTGAAGAGAAGAGAGCACTGCTGTATGGGGAATGGGCAATCGTGAGTATCAGAGAGATTTTTTTGCATACCAAAAAGGAAGAGAAAGTTGAATGGGAGTTGCTCTGAAATGGGGGCAGTATAAACAAGGAGAATGCTGAAGGAAAGGGGACATTATTAGCAGGAGGCATGCTGGAGGAGAGAGGGCATTATTAACAGATGGCTTTCACAAGAAAGGGGACAACAGAGTCAATATTAGTGAGGGGACATGCTGCATTAAGGGTAGAAATATAAATGTGGGTAAATGGAGGAAAATGCTGCAGGAAATAGGGCAATATCAGCAAGGGGCATGGTGTAGGAAAGAGAGCAATATAAGTGGGGTCATGCTGCAGGAAAGAGGGCAATGTACGAAGGAGTAAGCTGCAGGAAATGGGGCAATATAAACAGAGGGTCATGCCCCAGTAAAGAGGACAATATAAACATGGGTATGCTGCCTAAAAGGCACAATATATGCAGGGAGGACATACTGCAGGAAAAGGGGCAATATAAGCAAGGGGGAATGATACACGGAAGGGGTTGGGGTTAAGGTGGGGCACGGAAAAATTTATAAAGTCTATCACTGTTCTGGGCTTTAGAGTAAATATTATATTCTCACATGATCTGTTGCCCTCTGGTTTTTATGTGTTTTTATCACATACAGAAATACAAGTGCAATCATATAATGAGTAACAAAAGTTTTTATTGACAGAATGAGTTATTGCAGCAACTCAATATTTGCAGTGTTGACCCTTCTTTTTCAGGACCTCTGCAATTCTCCCTGGCATGCTCTCAATCAACTTCTGGACCAAATCCTGACTCATAGCAGTCCATTCTTGTACAATTAATGCTTGCTTTTTGTCACAATTTGTTGGTTTTTGTTTGTCCACCCGTCTCTCTTGATGATTGACCACAAGTTCTCAATGGGATTAAGATCTGGGGAGTTTTCAGGCCATGGACCCAAAATCTCTATGTTTTGTTCCCTGAGCCATTTAGTTATCACCTTTTTTTTATGGCAAGGTGCTCCATCATGCTGGAAAAGGCATTGTTGATCACCAAACTGCTCTTGGACGGTTGGGAGAGGTTGCTCTTGGAGGACATTTTGGTACCATTCTTTATTCATGTCAAACAATATTCATAAAAAATTCAAAGAAGATGTAAACTATATATAGAAATATAGTCTTTATTAATCATGATAAACACAAAATCAATAGGAATTCATAGGCACATAGCATAGGAACAGTTAAAAACGAAGAAGCAATGCATGAGAATAGTAAATAGTTGTAAACAGTAAATGTAGGTAAAGGGTACGGTGGTAAAGTGCAATAGGCTAAAGATCAAGTAGAATTACACAGCATATCATAGATACATAGTGAAACAGTGGGTACACCTAAGGCATAGTTACCATACCAAACAATCAAACATGCACTGCACGACCCCGACACGTGTTTCGCTAAGGCTTTCTCAAGGGGAGTATATGGTGATGGGAAGAGGAGGTATATAAAGATCGACTACCCAATAGGATGGAGTCATCAATAAGTGGACGTAGGAGGTGACAGAGTGAATCGCTCCAATAAGGAGGGTGCGTCTAAATTAGTCGCACGCAATATGTGGCGCATGCGAATGAACCGCCAATGTGGCGCATACAAAGGTGTTCTCGTAGTGAGGTATCGCGAGATGACGGGGATCAGCGCAGCCAGAAAACATCGCGGCATGATGGTGATGTCAGAAGGTCTGTGCATGCACCATACAGGGAATTTGGAGATGAAAAGTGCGCATGTGTGATTCACAGCCAATGATGAATGGGCTATAGGTACTGCTAAGAAAAAGGTTATTAACCCCTTAAAGTGAGTATAGGGCTCCAAAATGGGGCAAAAAGATGGCAGGTATAAAGTGCACAATGCAGACAAAATGAGAAGGTGCCAATAAAAAGTATATAAGAACACATAAACCACGAATAATTACATAGTGATGAGGGGACAATCAATAGTTAAAAACAGATACATATAAGCAAGTAGAATAAACATATAAGTATATCCACATAAATAGGGTAAAAAGTACAAGTATATATATATATATATATATATATATATCATACAAAATATAAATGACCATGTAAGGTGAACAGTGCCAAACCAGTGCAAAGTGCAAGTGAAGTGACATGCAAAGTGACATGCAAAGTAGGGAATGCAGCGAATGATGGATAATGGAGAGTAGATAATTTGGGAAGTGCGAGCAGTACTGGGGAGTAGGGGTAAATCAACGTCCACAGGATGGGTAGAAAATACGAAATATCTGTAAAACAAAAAGAAAAATGTGACAGACACAGAACTAAAGACAATTATACATATTTACACATGCAATGTGATCCCAAGAGGGATGACAAATAAAAACACTATCACATAAAATATTACAAACCAGATAACAGTACATTAAAAAATTACCCCTTCTCCCCAGTACTGCTTGCACTTCCCAAATTATCTACTCTCCATTATCCATCATTCGCTGCATTCCCTACTTTGCATGTCACTTTGCATGTCACTTCACTTGCACTTTGCACTTTTTGCACTGGTTTGGCACTGTTCACCTTACATGGTCATTTATATTTTGTATGATATATATATATACTTGTACTTTTTACCCTATTTATGTGGATATACTTATATGTTTATTCTACTTGCTTATATGTATCTGTTTTTAACTATTGATTGTCCCCTCATCACTATGTAATTATTCGTGGTTTATGTGTTCTTATATACTTTTTATTGGCACCTTCTCATTTTGTATGCATTGTGCACTTTATGCCTGCCATCTTTTTGCCCCGTTTTGGAGCCCTATACTCACTTTAAGGGGTTAATAACCTTTTTCTTAGCAGTGCCTATAGCCCATTCATCATTGGCTGTGATGCACGCATGCGCACTTTTCATCTCCAAATTCCCTGTATGGCGCATGCACAGACCTTCTGACATCACCATCATGCCGCGATGTTTTCCGGCTGCGCTGATCCCCGTCATCTCACGATACCTCACTACGAGAACATCTTTGTATGCGCCACATTGGCGGTTCATTCGCATGCGCCACATATTGCGTGCGACTAATTTAGACGCACCCTCCTTATTGGAGCGACTCACTCTGTCACCTCCTACGTCCACTTATTGATGACTCCATCCTATTGGGTAGTCGATCTTTATATACCTCCTCTTCCCATCACCAGATACTACCCTTGAGAAAGCCTTAGCGAAACATGTGTCGGGGTCGTGCAGTGCATGTTTGATTGTTTGGTATGGTAACTATGCCTTAGGTGTACCCACTGTTTCACTATGTATCTATGATATGCTGTGTAATTCTACTTGATCTTTAGCCTATTGCACTTTACCACCGTACCCTTTACCTACATTTACTGTTTACAACTATTTACTATTCTCATGCATTGCTTCTTCGTTTTTAACTGTTCCTATGTTATGTGCCTATGAATTCCTATTGATTTTGTGTTTATCATGATTAATAAAGACTATATTTCTATATATAGTTTACATCTTCTTTGAATTTTTTATGAATATTGTTTGACATATGGTATTTTGAGTGGGGATAAGGCTGATTGCACCGCCTGTGTTGCCCACATCCCCTTACTCTTCACTATATCGGCACTTAACCATTCTTTATTCATGGATGTGTTTTTAGGAAAGACTGTGATAGAGCCGATTCCCTTGGCTGAGAAGCAACCCCACACATGAATGGTTGCCGGATGTTTGACAGTTTGCATGAGACAAGACTGGTGGTATTGCTCACCTTGTCTTCTCCGAACAAGCTGTTTTCCAGATATTCCAAACAATCGGAAAGGGGATTTTCATCAGAGAAAATGACTGTACACCAGTCCTCAGCAGTCCACTCCCTTTACCTTTTGCAGAATATCAGTCTGTCCCTGATGTTTTCTCTAGGGAAAAGTGGCTTCTTTACTGCCCTCCTTGACACCAGGCCTTGCTCCAAGAGTGTCCGCCTTACACTCTGCACTCACACCTGCCTGCTGCCATTCTAGAGCAAGCTCTGCACTGCTGGTAGCCCAATCCCAAAGCTGAAACACATTTAAGAGACCGCACTAGTGCTTGCTTGTCCTTCTTGGGCGCCCTGGAGCCTTTTTGGCAACAATGGAACCTTTCTCCTTGAATTCCTTGATGATGCAATAGATTGTTGACTGAGGTGCAATCTTTCTAGCTGCGATACTCTTCCCTGTTAGGCCAGTTTTGTGCAGTGCAATGATGACCATGAGAGATAACCATGGTTAACAGAAGACAATGATAACAATGGTTAACAATGATGCCAAGCACCAGCCTCCTTTTAAAGTGTCCAGTGGTGTGATTCTTACTTAATCATGACAGATTGATCTCCAGCCCTGTCCTCATCAACACCCACACCTGTGTTAATGGAGCAATCACTGAAACGATGTTAGCTGCTCCTTTTAAGGCAGGCCTGCACTGAAGTTGAAATGTGTTTTGGGGAAAAAGTTCATTTTCCAGGCAAATATTGACTTTGCAATTAATTGTTGTTAAGCTGATCACTCTTTATAACATTCTGGAGTATATGCATATTGCCATTATAAAACCTGATGCAGTTAATTTGTATCATTCTCAAAACTTTTGTCGATGAATGTATTTGTTGCGCCTATATCCTAAAGCATTGTTGCACATGAATTATCACAAGCTACAACCATCTGTGATGAGTTGTGTTCCTGCCTCTTAACCCCTTCCCGCACCCTGACGTGATTCTACGTCATAGGATGCGGGTAGTTCCCGCACCTTGACGTAGAATCACGTCATGGCGATCGCCCGAGCTCAGAAGCTGAGCCCTTGCGATCGCCGCGGGATCCCAGCGGTACGCGGTAGCTGGGATCCCGCAGTAACAGCCGGGATCGCGACTATCGCGATCCCGACTGTTTAACCCTATAGACGCCGCGGTCATTGCCATGGCAACCTAGAGGCACGATCAGGTCCCCTGGGCTGCCTATGGCAGCTGCCTGCTAGGATCGTGCACTGTGCACGATCTAACAGTGCAGCTGTCAGCCTATGCAGAATGCATAGGCTGACTATGTCATATGCTGCAATACATTAGTATTGCAGCATATTACAATGAACAAGTGATCAAATGATCACTTGTTCATGTCCCACCCTGGGACAAAATAAAACAGTAAAAAAAAAGTTTAAAAAAAAGGTGCAACTAAAAAAAAATGATTTAAAAAGAATAAAAGTCCCCTTAAGTCCCGTCCCATGCAGTAATCATATAAAACATAAAAAAAGTGAAAATCACCAAAAAAACCACAACATATTGGGTATCACAATGTCCGTAACAACCCGTCAAATAAAATAAAATGGTCACTGAACCCGTACGGTGAACGCTGTAAAAAAAAACAGAAAAAAACCTCACAAAAATTATTAAATTTTCACATCTGACCGCATAAAAAGTGCATAAAAAGTGATCAAAAAGTAAAATTTACCCCGACATGATACCAAGAATAAGTACAGCTTGTCCCGCAAAAAATAAGCTCTAAACCAGCGCTGTAAACAAAAAAATATAAATGTTCTGCCCATTGTTACATGGTGATACAAAAACAAGTAAATGTCTCACAAAATGAGTTCTATATTCTGCAAAACAAGTTAACCATAAAAAAGCCATATAAATGGGGTATCGCCGTAATCGTGATGACCCGTAGAATAAAGATAACACATTATTTTTATGGTACGGTGAACGTCCGAGGAAAAAAATGCTAAAAACCATAAACAAGAATTAATGATTTTTTTAACCATCACCATGAAAGAGTTAATAAAATCTGATTATTGGCTATTGAGCCCCCCCGTAAATGATGTACCTGAAAAGTGGATCTCATCCACAAAAAAAGAATCCCCCATATGTCCAAATTACAAAAAAATTAACATTTTATAGCCTGTACAATGTGACATTGCAGATCTGCTCTGAATGGCGCCTCCTTCCGTTCTATGCCCGGCCGTACGCCCGTACAGCAGTCACCACCACATATGGGGCATCCTCATACTCGGGAGACATTGGGTATCAAACTTTGTGGAGTTTTTTGTAATTTAATACTTTGTGACGGTTTAATTTTTGGCCAAAATTAATATATTGTCTAAAAAAAATGACAGCTTGTAAATTAGACCTCCATTTTGTTTTAACCACTGTGAAGCATCTAAAGGGTTAACATATTTCTTAAAGTTGATTTTTTTACACATTGAGGGGTGTAGTTTCTAAAATGGCATGATTTATGGGGGTTTACTGCTGTTTAGGCCTCTCAGAGTCAGTTAAAGCTGAGGAGGTGCCTCTAAATAAGGGTTTTGGCGTTTTTCATAAAAATGAGAAAAATTGCTCCCAAAATTCTGAACCTCCTGACAACCTAGAAAAGAGAGAAGATGCATAAAACCCTATGCCGATATAAAGCAGACATTCGGGAAATGTTAGTTATAAAGTTACTTGGGTGCTATGACTATCTGCCTGAAAAGCAGAACATTTTGAACTATGAAAATGAAGAATTTTTAGAAATTTTTGCCAAATTTAAGTTTTTTTCATAACTTCACACAAAAGATATCATCAAAATTTGAATATTACTTTGAAGTACAATGTGTGACGGTAAAACAATCTCAAAATCCCCTGGATATGTTAAAGTGTCAAAAAGTTATAACCTCCTATAATGACACAGGGCAAATTTTAAAAATCCGGCCTGGTCCTAAAGGTCTAAAATGGCATAGACACGAAGGGGTTAATAATCACTTTACTTTAGGCGCAGTTTAGCGCAATATAAGTGCAATGTTAGATTCAGGCTTTTACATGTGTTCCTGCTACAAGCTCCTTTCTGCTTTTCTCCCACACCCCAGCATGAAGATAACAATCACAGCAGAGCACAGGTGTGTGACCCTGCACCCAGTCATCTCATCGGCAGTGGCTTCTCCGCTAGGGGATCCTCTGGGGCTGATCTTCTGCTGCCCCCCTGTAATTCTGGCCAGTATCCTCTTCCAACACCAGAGTGGTGATCCACGGGGACACTTCTCGGTACTATCTGCAAAATCCTACAAACTTCTCTGCTGTCCTGCTCTGAGCTGCTGAGTTTGCAGATTGTTTGTAAATAGAAGGTCATGAACTGTAAACAGAGACTACACGTAGTGTCTGTAGTGTCTTCTGTGCTCTGCTGCTGGGGAAAGGCTGCTCTGCACAAGAGCTCAGTGCTTGCTTCTCAGTTTACAACACCTTCAGGCTGGAGTGTTTTTGCACCTATATTGCACCTAAAAGAACAAGTTTCTAATGATGAATAATTATTGGGAACAGCAAAATATCTTGATTGGTAGGATAAATTAAGAAAACATGGTTATTTTTGCTGCGTGGCTAGTTTGGTGTCAAGTCACAAAACTGCCGCAAAAACAGACCAACAAATATGAAAAGGCGCAAAAACAACAGAAAAAACAAGTGATACATCTGGCCCTATATATCTATTCATATAACCATTTATATTTAAAAGTTCATGTACCTGATCCTTAGAAACAGACAAATGTCCCAAATTTGGCCACATAGATGCAAATTGGCTGCATCTTGTTAATTATTGTACAAATGCTCAACAACCACATAGTTTTTACCTTTTTCCCCATTTTCCCTCTTTAGAAAATGTTTAATAGGTTTTGCAAAAAAAATTTTTTACCCTGATTTACTTTTTCTGAGTGGAGTCACACATTTTATTATTGTGCAGTTGCACAATAACCACTAGGTTCAGATGGAGGTCCAAGAATGCCTGTTCATGTGATTGTTATAAGGCCTCCTATTTTCTTGTGGTGATAATGAGGCAATAACAACTACACAAGTATTTCAATGATAATACATTACCATAACCATTACCATAATTAATATTTTATTATTTGTCAACAAATCTAAATATACTGCCATTTATTCTACAAGATTGCTCTGTTAGTTCCAGTGGCCTTAAAATGTTGTGCAGAATAGTAAACAGAAATATAGTCACTAATTAGTAATGCCGCGGCTCTGCAACAGTTTGAGTCAGGTTATTGATGGAAGGAGCAACTAAAAACAGCAATTTAGCCTCAATATAAAGTTTCTTGTTGTGGCAGAAAGAATGGATATTCACAACTGTTACATTATATAAAAAGCAAATAGAAAAATGTAATGTTTTGAAAAAGTGTATACCTTTTACATTAAACAGCTTTTAAATAGGTTTTTTTTTTTAGCAGAGGTGAGGCTAAAGACTTCATTTTCATAGTCTGGTATTTTAAGTAGTTTTTGTACCATTCCAATAGTGTCAGAATGATACTTTGGGTGCATATAAATATGATTTTTGTGTTGCAGCAGTTTTTTATTGTAATGCTGTAAAGTTACTAACTCTTAAAGACAAACTGTCACCGGGGACCCCAAAACCCCACAAACCACGCGCAGTACCTTTTTAGATGTCTTTATACTTGTTCCAATGATTCTCTCTATCCCTCTATCCATGGGATTAGAGTCACCATTCTTCTATTCTTCTAAAAAAAACACTTTTATTGATGTCCTCTGTTCTGGTCATAGAGGCAGGGAGCGGCAGTATACAGTCTATATACCCCACCTCCTCACTGACACTGCTAACCCAGCCCACCTAATGAATAAGACAGACAAGTGACTCTCTAAAGACACTCCTGAAGGCAGCTTGAGGTTGATTTCTCTTCAAATAGCCAGGTCTCCCTCAGCCCCCACCTTTGTGAGGGAGTGGTTAATAATGTAGCAGTGCTGAGTCACAACCATTGTCTGTCTGTCTCTCTCTCAATAATAACTGTTTAAGACTGGAATTTCATACAGGCCCACCTTTACTAAGTAACTTAGAAAATTCCAACTTAAGATATACCTTCTTTTGGTCCAAATTACTTTAGACATATTTACTAATGACTTGCTTTTCAAAAGGTAAAGAGAATGGTCATGTTAAGTCTTCAAATGTGCAATATTTATCACTGTAATGTGCCAGTTTTAAGAAATTAAAGCATAACCATCATTTGATATAATTTTGTATACTGTATTGTGTGTGGAGGGATGCGGTGAACAGTTTTCTGCTTAGTTTGTACAAAAAAATATTAAGCTACTCCATCCCATAGAGATATGTATTCCAGTCCCTACAGTGTGTGTCTATGGAGGCTGCATGAGCTCACATCTAATCTTCCTGTGTTTGGTTAAACAGCTTCAAGAAGGGAGGATTGACCCCTTCACTGTAATCTTGATCTTTGAAAATAGTGCTCATAGCATACTACAGCCAGGGAGAAAGCCGGATGAAGTGACACTCACAGCTGTGTAAACAGCAGGAGAGGAGAGAGAGACTCGTCCTCAATCTGGCGCACAGATTTGCCATAGCAATGTAGAAGTAACATTGTAGCTAAAAGGCACTTTGCAGTCTGTTTCTTTACAAACTAAGCAAAATTTATTTATAAAGTATATTGATAGAATGTTCAAGATACCCCTACACATAAACACACAATATTATAAATGAGAGAAATGACAATTACTCTTAAGATAAAAGCAACAAGTACAGTCAGGTACAGTCCTACCTGACTGTTCTTGTGACTTTTAGCTTTTAATAAAGAAGAGTTTGTCTGCTATAACCTTGCTGGAGTGCTGGAGGTTTTTCCAAGTTTTCAAATATTACCCTGTTCAGGGATAAGAACATGCAGGACAAGTTTACCTGATAATATCAGGATCTGTTATCCAGTTATATGAGGATCCCATGTAACTTCTGTTAATATATATATATGGGTATAATATATAATAATATATATAAACAATAAGGCTCATTTACTAAGGGTCGCATGCGCACTTTGCATTTTTTTCAGGGATTACACAGCTTGGTGCCTGTGCTGGTATTGTGTCGCACATGATCAGTTTCTGTTGCAGCTGAACCGGCTTCCATGCGACACAAATTGGGGGGGCGTGCAGCGGGACGATCCAACAGATTCGCATTGAGTGCAGGATTTAACTTTTAAATTATGAAGCAAGCCCAAGTACTTACATGTACCACAAAATAGAAGGTGAACTCTGTCGGACCTGAGTGGGAAACGACACTTGTACAATATCGGGCGCATTATCTTAGTGAATCGCAATACTGTGCATTGGAGTCGGTGAACTCCGGGGATGGAGTAAGTGAATGTGCCCCATAATCTACATAGACTGTTTTCAGATATGCAATTGGGGACCAAAGGTGACCGCTCCATCCTGTCTCTAGATGCAGTTAAAGCGTTTGACAGGGGGGAGTGGCGCTATTTATGGAGGGTCATGGTAGATTTGAGCTAGGTGGGGTATTTGTTAAGTGGGTTAAGATAATGTATCACTCCCCTATAGTGAGAATGTGTGTCAATGGACTGCTCTCTGAGCCCTTTCAATTGCATAGGGGGACCCGGCAGGGTTGTCCGCTCTCCCCCCTGCTTTTTGCCCTATTTGTCAAGCCTTTGGCTATCCTGATTTGTGAATCTGATCAGATTAGCGGCTGGGGGTGTGGGGGAGAGAGGGACAAGATATCCCTGTATGTGGACAACATCCTGATGACAGTTCAGAGTTCAGATAATTCTATACAGGAGACCATTAAGTTGTTAGATGGGTTTGGATTTTTTTTTCGGGACTTAAGATCAACTGGGGAAAATCATTCCTTCTCCCTATAGATGGTGTGGGACGAGAGGAAGATCTACCAATATCTTGTTTAGAAAGGGGTGATTCCTTTAAATATCTGGGAATCTGGATCTCTGGGGATCTTGGAAGGTATGTGGAATTGAATATTAACCTGCTTATTAATAGGTTAAGAAGGAATATTTCGGGTTGGATAAAAATGCCCTTTTCTACAGCTGACAGGGTAGGTATTGTTAAAATGATCCTCCTCCCGCAACTTCTTTACCCTTTAGCAGTATCCCCGATTTGGCTTTCCAAGACGCCGTTTGGAATTCTGGAGGGTCTGGTTAGAGATCTGATATGGGGGAAGAAGCCGGCTTGGATTGGGCTGCCCTCTCTCTTTGGGTATTTTATGTTTTGTTGTTCTTTATAGTTATTTGTGTAATTATCTGGTACTTATATTGTACTTATTGTTATATATATATATTGAGATTGTATATGGTATATGTAAATTAGAGTTTTTCAATAAAGCATTTTAAAATTAAAAAAATAAAGTATGTGCCCCAATGTCTTACAGCTCCTTTACAACTGGTATACATTTAAACATTTACATTATAACACTACTTCAAATAATATCTTAGTTCAGACACACACAAGCGTGTGCAACCCATGGAAATAGGCCCATATGTTGCCCCGATCCCAAGGACTCCACACACTGCACAGGGCAGGAGTTCTTGCATTATACAGGAGTATGATGCAAAGAATCTCTGTCTGCCAGCTGGACTGCAGCATCGGCACTGTAACAGTTATTACAGGGGACATTAGAAGGTGACCCTGCAGTGGCATCATGTGTATTCCACCATGCTTCCACATGTCGGGAATCGATCCCCTGCCTAGGGAGAGGTGTTATTGTACTCATCCCTCTGCAGAGGGGGTTGCATCGCTGTGTCTTACACTCACGCTGCTCTGCTCCTGTGTCAGTCCTCACTGTAGTTCTGCTGTTCTAGTTATTAATTAACAAAATTGGATAAATAGCCACTGTTTATTTTTTATTGTGTTATTTTCATCCCTCAGAGCAAAAGATTGTGGGAGAGAATTCAATAAGTACTTGCAGATATAAGACTGTAGCTCTGGATATGACTGGAGTATCAGAGATGATATAATGACAGACTGATACTCCAGTCAAATCCAGAGTAGAGTATCTGTGATGATATGATGGCATGGATGTGACAGCAATATCAGAAATGATCTAATGCCTCTACCACTAGTTGACTAAGTGTCCCATTCAAAATCATATTGACTCACACATAAGCTGTCTGATACTAAGAATGTCCCTCATTGTATATAGCAATGAATCAGAACTTAGAACTCATATTAATGACCTGAACTAAAACAGAATCAGAGCTGTGATTGGTTGCTACATGCAAGCAGATAAATATCTAGGCTAACTGTCACAAAAGCCAACAGACAATGGCTCCTGTAGTTTGGTGTTTAGAGTTCTTAGCATATTTTGGAAAGTGCAAAACCGAGTCTATGATGTTCCCGAGTCACAGGAGGTTTCTTTGCAAAATTTAGTTATGAAGTGAAAAAGCGACGGTGCAAATTCCTTAGTGGACATACATACATGCATATACACACACGGTCAGCTTTATATATTGGATGATACCACCATTATATATCTGATGAACACACAGAACTTTATAATTGGATAGATTTAGTTTCATTGTTTGTGCACCTAGAATAAATATTTTAAGAATTGTACTAAAGCACACATTTGAACCAAATAAGTGTTGTTTTGAACCTGGAAAGATAAAGGCTTATTGGAAACAACAGCTCATAATTACATAACAGCATCAAATTGAAACTTTATATTTCAGATTGAATTTTTGATTTATGCACAAATAACACCCTTCAGCAATCACTCATTTCTAGTCTATAATTTAAAATCAGTAATTGGAAAGTAATTGGAAGTAAGCTGCCTTTTTGCATATGAAAATAGCTAATAGCACATTTTTCAAAATTACATTTTATAAGTTAGGCTTTAATGAAAAGTACATATTTCCCTATGTTTTCCATTCCAGACATTTGAATGTGGGTTTCTGCTTCTGCAAATGTCTATTTCTTTACTCTTTGCTTACTGCAGCATTTCAGCAGAGATTACTGTGATATTACTCAGTTGAAAAAAACATGAACATCTTGAAATGAATTAAACCAAAAAAGAAATATTGACACTTTGTCTCAAGCAGAGAGTATTGATTAGAAGGAATACAACTGAGAAAAACAAAATTTTATTTCTACAGGGAGTCAAACACTAGAAGATTGGTTTCTTATTGTGTTAGCTTATTGCTTTTTAATTTCAATACTATTATACATGTGGGAAGTATAAGGCTATCTTATTGAGCAACATGCTATCCTTTCCCCACTTACAAGGAATATCAACCGGCCGCAAAAGTGTACAACTAGTGTAACAACATATGGAACATAACTGTAGACTATTGCTACAGAGAATAAAACAATCATCAGTGGATAAATTCTGTACCTGTCCACTTTTATCCATAGGTTAAAAATGTTTGCTATTTGAGAAAGGCTGGTATTTGGGAAAGCTAATTGACTGCTATAAATTGGTTTTTACATACTCACTAAAGTTAAGTTTGGGTACTCAACAGAAAATGCTCACCCCCACTGCTATGTTATGATTTATTTCCTATAACTCAATATAACTCAATAGAGTTTATTCGTAATTTGCTTGACAAAGGTGTAGTCACCCCGAAACATTGCCACACTTGAATAAACTATCTATCTATCTATCTATCTATCTATCTATCTATCTATCTATCTATCTATCCATCTTCTGAATATGTCTGTCTGTATCTCTGTCTATCTTGAACTGCAACAAAGCAAATGGGGCAGATTAAAGAAAAGCACAGAGCACATTATCACTGCTCTCTCTCTCTTGTCTGCCATTTTCTGCTGCCGAGAGTGAGGTGAAGGGGAAGGGGAATCTCCTCTGTTTGAGGGAAAGTTGTGTAGGGAAAGCTGAGGATGTATATGGAGAGAAAACGGCCATTTGAGGGATCACTGACAAAGGCTGATAGCAGGGGGAAAACTGCAGTATAGAAGAGCATGGATCAAGATTCAGGTTAATAATTCACTTGCAGGAGGGCTTTATTTGGATGCCCTACAACATATCAAAAGTTATTTTTTAAATGACAATTACTCTATAAGACTGATTATTATTATGTTAATTAAAAGGGCTACATGTTTGCAAGAAAAAGTAAACTCTTTGAAAGTATGTAGACTTGTGTATTGATTACAAATTCAATTACAAATATTCATGCATACAATTTAACTGAACTAATACTGTGCTACACATACAGTTTAAATCTTTATGTCTTTTATTTAGTACATCCCCAATTGAAGAATACCTTCAATTTTATAACATATAGCTTGTCCTTTAGCAGCATTCACCTTCATTATACATGATCCCTCCCTGCAAATTAGATTTCAATACTTTTGGGATACCTTGAATTTGAATAATCCCTTCTTAATTCTTACCAGGTGGGATGAGCTTTTGGTGTTCACATATAGTGCACAATGGATAACTGGGAAATTGTTTTCTGAATAGATTAGGCAAAAGCAGACATTTTTTGCACAACTGCACTATGCTTCATTTCAGACAATTGTCTAATCTTCACCCTTTCTAGATGTTCTGGCATGACATTTGGTACAAGAAAAGGTCAGGAATTTTTTCACAATATTAACCCCGTAGTGCAATAAAACGCACCCTTACGTCTTGTTGAGCATGGGGGAGTATGAAGAGGCTCACGGGCTGAATGAAGCAAACGCCCATCGCTAACACCCACGATCGGTGCTAGTTGCCGGCTTCATTAACAAGCTGGAGGCACGTGGGCGCCACCATCTTAGCTCCGATGGTCGCCCCCCCGTGATGTCATCGGGGAGTGGCGATCCGTTACCATGACAGCCTCGGCTCACACAAAGATCTGAGGCTATCATGATCTAGGCTATTTATCACAACGTGCGATTTGCACATTATAATAGACGATGTACAAAATCTCCATATACTGTTATACTGTAGTACGGCAGTATATGGTAGGATCAATCAGACAACCTAGGGTTAAAGTACCCTAGGGAGTCTGAAAAATGGTAAAAAAAAAAAAAAAAAATATTATAAAACCTAAAAATTCAAATCACCCCCTTTCCCTAGAAGTCATATAAATATAAATAAACAGTAAAAATCATAAACAAATTAGGTATCTCCGCATCTGAAAATGCCCGATCTATCAAAATATACTGTTTTTCACTGTGTTTAACCACGTAATGAAAAATAGCACCCAAAGTTGCAAATGGCATTTTTTGCCATTTTGAAAAATATTAAAAATTCAATGAAAAGTAACCGAAAGGTTGTGCAGTCCTAAAAATAAAAGCATTGAAACCGTCATCAAAAGTTGCAAAACATTACATCACTCACAGCTCTGTACACCAAAGTACGAAAAAGTTGTTAGCGGCAAAAGATGGCAAAAAGAAGAATTTCTTTTTGTGCAGGAGGTTTTCATTTTTGTAAATGTATTATAAAGAGAGATGGGCGAATTTGTTAAAATTTGTTTCGTCCCGATTCGCCGCATTTTTCTAAAAAATTTGGTTCGACCCGAATCGAATCAAAACTAATCATGTTTAAAACCAGGCATTTCCTGGCTGCAGAGAGCCTGAAGGGCGTTGTAGAACGTTGTGCCATGCTTAAATATGCATAGGGAGCGTGGTTTGGTCTTCAAACAATGCTGTGTTTTAGTATGACATGGACATCCCACTATAACATCAAAGAGTGCACTCTTTTTACACTGAGTGGCACAATGATATAGTGTGAAGGTGGCATCAGGAGTGGCACAATGATATAGTGTGTTGGTGGCATCAAAAGCAGCAGCAGCAGGAGCCTGCAGTATGATTGAAAGTTGTCCAGGGAGCAATAAATTACTGCTTTAATTTTTGGTTGGCACCTCGCGATAAATGAGGGAGGTTTGGGGTTGCAGTTTGGGCACTCCGTCGCTAAAAGGTTCGCCATCACTGATATAGTGTGTTGGTGGCATCAGAAGCAGCAGGAGCCCGCAGAGTGGCACAATGATATAGTGTGAAGGTGGCATCAGAAGCAGCAGGAGCCCGCAGAGTGGCACAATGATATAGTGTGAAGGTGGCATCAGTAGCAGCAGGAGCCCGCAGAGTGGCACAATGATATAGTGTGAAGGTGGCATCAGTAGCAGCAGCAGCAGGAGGAGCCCACAGAGTGGCAGTATGATATAGTGTGTTGGTGGCATCAGAAGCAGCAGGAGCCTGCAGAGTGGCACAATGCTATAGTGTGAAGGTGGCATCAGAAGCAGCAGCAGGAGCCCGCAGAGTGGCACAATGATATAGTGTGAAGGCGGCATCAGAAGCAGCAGCAGCAGGAGCCCAGAGAGTGGCACAATCATATAGTGTGAAGGTGGCATCAGAAGCAGCAGGAGCCCGCAGAGTGGCACAATGATATAGTGTGAAGGTGGCATCAAAAGCAGCAGCAGGAGCCCGCAGAGTGGCACAATGATATAGTGTGAAGGCGGCATCAGAAGCAGCAGCAGCAGGAGCTCAGAGAGTGGCACAATCATATAGTGTGAAGGTGGCATCAGAAGCAGCAGGAGCCCGCAGAGTGGCACAATGATATAGTGTGAAGGTGGCATCAGTAGCAGCAGCAGCAGGAGGAGCCCACAGAGTGGCACAATGATATAGTGTGTTGGTGGCATCAGAATGAGCAGGAGCCTGCAGAGGGGCACAATGATATAGTGTGAAGGCAGCATCAGAAGCAGCAGCAGCAGGACCCCGCAGAGTGGCACAATGATATAGTGTGAAGGTGGCATCAAAAGCAGCAACAGCAGGAGCCCGCAGAGTGGCACAATGATATAGTGTGAAGGTGGCATCAGTAGCAGCAGCAGCAGGAGGAGCCCACAGAGTGGCACAATGATATAGTGTGTTGGTGGCATCAGAAGCAGCAGGAGCCCACAGAGGGGCACAATGATATAGTGTGAAGGCAGCATCAGAAGCAGCAGCAGCAGGAGCCCGCAGAGTGGCACAATGATATAGTGTGAAGGTGGCATCAAAAGCAGCAACAGCAGGAGCCCGCAGAGTGGCACAATGATAAAGTGTGAAGGTGGCATCAGTAGCAGCAGGAGCCCGCAGAGTGGCACAATGATATAGTGTGAAGGTGGCATCAGAAGCAGCAGGAGCCTGCAGAGTGGCACAATGATATAGTGTGAAGGTGGCATCAGTAGCAGCAGCAGGAGGAGCCCACAGAGTGGCAGTATGATATAGTGTGTTGGTGGCATCAGAAGCAGCAGGAGCCCGCAGAGTGGCACAATGATATAGTGTGAAGGTGGCATCAGAAGCAGCAGGAGCCTGCAGAGTGGCACAATGATATAGTGCGTTGGTGGCATCAGTAGCAGCAGCAGCAGGAGCCCACAGAGTGGCACAATGATATAGTGTGTTGGTGGCATCAGAATGAGCAGGAGCCTGCAGAGGGGCACAATGATATAGTGTGAAGGCAGCATCAGAAGCAGCAGCAGCAGGAGCCCGCAGAGTGGCACAATGATATAGTGTGAAGGTGGCATCAAAAGCAGCAACAGCAGGAGCCCGCAGAGTGGCACAATGATATAGTGTGAAGGTGGCATCAGTAGCAGCAGCAGCAGGAGGAGCCCACAGAGTGGCACAATGATATAGTGTGTTGGTGGCATCAGAAGCAGCAGGAGCCCGCAGAGGGGCACAATGATATAGTGTGAAGGCAGCATCAGAAGCAGCAGCAGCAGGAGCCCGCAGAGTGGCACAATGATATAGTGTGAAGGTGGCATCAAAAGCAGCAACAGCAGGAGCCCGCAGAGTGGCACAATGATAAAGTGTGAAGGTGGCATCAGTAGCAGCAGGAGCCCACAGAGTGGCACAATGATATAGTGTGAAGGTGGCATCAGAAGCAGCAGGAGCCTGCAGAGTGGCACAATGATATAGTGTGAAGGTGGCATCAGTAGCAGCAGCAGCAGGAGGAGCCCACAGAGTGGCAGTATGATATAGTGTGTTGGTGGCATCAGAAGCAGCAGGAGCCCGCAGAGTGGCACAATGATATAGTGTGAAGGCGGCATCAGAAGCAGCAGCAGCAGGAGCCCAGAGAGTGGCACAATCATATAGTGTGAAGGTGGCATCAGAAGCAGCAGGAGCCCGCAGAGTGGCACAATGATATAGTGTGAAGGTGGCATCAGTAGCAGCAGCAGCAGGAGGAGCCCACAGAGTGGCACAATGATAAAGTGTGTTGGTGGCATCAGAAGCAGCAGGAGCCCGCAGAGTGGCACAATGATATAGTGTGAAGGCGGCATCAGAAGCAGCAGCAGCAGCAGGAGCCCGCAGAGTGGCACAATGATATAGTGTGAAGGTGGCATCAAAAGCAGCAACAGCAGGAGCCCGCAGAGTGGCACAATGATAAAGTGTGAAGGTGGCATCAGTAGCAGCAGGAGCCCGCAGAGTGGCACAATGATATAGTGTGAAGGTGGCATCAGAAGCAGCAGGAGCCTGCAGAGTGGCACAATGATATAGTGCGTTGGTGGCATCAGTAGCAGCAGCAGCAGCAGGAGCCCACAGAGTGGCACAATGATATAGTGTGTTGGTGGCATCAAAAGCAGCAACAGCAGGAGCCCGCAGAGTGGCACAATGATATAGTGTGAAGGTGGCATCAGTAGCAGCAGGAGCCCGCAGAGTGGCACAATGATATAGTGTGAAGGCGGCATCAGTAGCAGCAGGAGCCCGCAGAGCGGCACAATGATATAGTGTGAAGGTGGCATCAGTAGCAGCAGGAGCCCGCAGAGTGGCACAATGATATAGTGTGAAGGTGGCATCAGAAGCAGCAGGAGCCTTCAGAGTGGCACAATGATATAGTGTGGAGGTGGCGGACAATTCCAGTCCCTGGTAAAGATGGTAGGAGGCAGATGGTGCAACTAGCAGCAGATGTGTGGCATCAGGCAGGTGGAAGCATCAGAATAGTAGCTGAGGCAGGTAGTTAGAACCCCGAATCATTTCTCAACGTTTGGAGGAGGCGTCATGGCTGATCTAATCTGATGCATTAGACATTGGTGAGTTGGAATCCTGGCCGATCCAAGCCTGATTAATCTTGACAAAGGTCAGTCTCTCCACATTACAGGTGGACAAGCGGGTTCTCCTGGGGGTAACAATGGCCCCCGCCGCACTAAACACCCGCTCTGATGCCACACTACTGGCCGGGCAGGACAGCTTCTCTACTGCCAACTCCGCAAGTTGCGCCCAGTAGTCCATGGGATCCTCTACCTCAGGTGGTAAAGTGCTGTCCAAGTAGGCCACCACCTGCTGGTGCAGGGTCTGCTTCATGTCTTGCTGCTGCTGACGGTGGCGTTGATGGAACTGCTACTGCTCCTACCCCCCCAGCTCCCCACAGCAGCCGTGGTAGTAGTATGTGAGCAATGACTGCCAGGAATCCCCCGGTCAGACTTGACAGAGGATGGACAATGGCGCACATAGGCAGCGGCCAACTGTGTGCTCAGTATTTCTCTATAGTATGCCAGTTGTTCCTTTCTCTCAGCAGCAGGAAAAAAAGTCACCCATTTTGGACCGGTAGCGAGGGTCCAAGAGGGTGGAGAGCCAAAAGTCATCCCTATGCCAGATGTTGACTATTCGGCTGTCACTAGTTAGGCAAAGCAGCATGCTGCTGGCCATCTGCGCAAGTGACTCTGAGGTACTCCCGGTCTCCATATCCACAGTATACTGCCACGGTGCTTCTGGGTCATCTGCCTCGTCTTCTACCTCCTCCGGATGCTCCTGCTCCTCCTCTCCTGTCACCTGAGTAGAAAAACCACAAATTGCACCAGACTCTGCTTGTGCTCCAATGTCCTCCTCCTCCTCCTCCAGTTCAGCCCCCAGCGGACTCATGTGGCCATGAGATGCAGTCTCTACTTCTCCAGTGCCCTGACCAGACAGATTTTGCAGCATGAGTTCCAGGACATGAAGCAGTGGAATGACGTTATTCATCCCGCAGTCCTGGCGACTGACAAATAACTATAAAGTTATATATTTTTTTTAAGGTGGGGAGTGAAAAATGAAGCAAAAATGAAGAAGGATTTGGTCCTTAAGGGGTGTTAAACACATTCTATTATTAGTTGCAGGGAATGTTTGTTGGAGGTTTTTACTACTTAATCTAAATATTATTAATTTTAGGTTCACTTATCTTTTCTGCTTGGAGTATGTATGTTTATTTGTGTGCTCAATAAAATATGGCGCATGTGCTATTAGTTTATTACTAATATGTTTGTTACAGTGAATGTAATTGTAACATTTAAATCACCAAATGGAAAATGTTTGTGAGGAATGAACCAAGAAATCCACAGGGATAAATTCTGAAAAAAATCTTTGTTTCTTTATTGCTTCTTCATAAAACCAGTAACAGACATCAGAGGGCAGAAGAGGGTAATGGATCTACTACCCTCTGATGTTGCCATTGTGTCTGTTACTGGTTTTATGAAGAGGCAATAAAGAAACAAAGCTTTTTTTTAACAATTTATCCCTGTGGATTTGCTGGTTCATTCCTCACAAACTTTTTCCATTGTTCATGTGCTGTCAGCACTCCAGCCTTTTGGATCCGTGCAACACCAGGTGAGCTGGATTGGTGAGATAAGTCTTTTTACTAAATCACCAAATACCTGCAATGGTACATTATTGTATCATTTCATTACTAAAGTTTATAGCTATCCAATATATGGTTAATTTACATACACTTTGCTATTATTAGTTTCTGTATATTGAATGACGGGCATATAAACCCTTTACAGTTTATTTATAAATAAAAACTATGATTGATTAAGGTCCCAGTCACACCCACTGTATCCACTTTCAAAATTAATATTAATATTAGTTGAGTAAGCACCCAGAAGTACAAGTATATAGACCATATATAAATGCAATCATCTGTAACAGGGTTGAAGCTTTGGGCACCTTTTACATGGACATTCTAGGGACTGATATCTGGCCACACAATATTATAAATCACACTTTTAGTAATCTTGAGTGGTAGAGATTTGTATGATTTTGTAATGTGAAAAAAAGCATTCAGAACAATGAAAAACGTATTCTACCACTTTAAATGTATGTGAAAATCAAATGTTTACACAATGCTGTAAACCATAGGTCCATTTTAAGGAAGTACACATCCCAAAAAGCTTCTTTAACCCCTTCCCGACATGTGACGTAAAAGAACGTCACATGTCGGGTCCCGGTACATGGAGAGGGCTTCAAAAAGACGGCGGCATGCGGGCGCCGCCATCTTTCTGAGGATCGTCGCTCCCCGTGACGTCATCGGGGAGCGGCGATCCGTCGCCATGGTAGCTTTGGGTCTTAACCCATGCATTACAATGTCCTATCAGCACATTGTAATGAATGAGTAGTAAAATCCACCTATACTGCCATACTGTAGTATGGCAGTATATGATAGGATCGTACAGACACCCTAGGGTTAAAGTACCCTAGGGAGTCTGAAAAATAGTAAAAATAAAAAAAAGTTAAAAAAATTATAATAAAAAAACCTAAAAATTCAAATCACCCCCCTTTCCCTAGAACTGATATAAATATAAATAAACTGTAAAAATCATAAACACATTAGGTATTGCTGCGTCCGAAAATGCCCGATCTATCAAAATATGATAACGTTTTTTCACTGCGTTTAACCCCTTAACGGAAAATCGCACCCAAAGTCGAAAATGGCACTTTTTTGCCATTTAAAAAAAAATTAAAAATTCTATAAAAAGTGATAAAAAGGTCGTACAGTCCTAAAAATGATAACATTGTAAACCTCATCAAAATCCGCAAAAAACAGCACCACCCACAGCTCCACACACCAAAGTATGAAAAAGTTATTAGCGCCAGAAGATGGCAAAGCCCCCAAATAATTTTGTACAGGAGGTTTTAATTTTTTAAATGTATGAAAACATTATAAAACCTATACAAATTTGGTATCCCCGTAATCATACCGACCCAAATAATAAAGTAGACATGTCATTTGGGGTGCGCAGGGAAATCCGTAAACTCCAAGCCCACAAGAATACGGCACAAATGAGGTTTTTTACCAATTTCACTGCATTTGGAATTTTTTTCCAGCTTCCCAGTACACGGCATGGAATATTAAATACCACCATTTTTAAGTGTAATTTGTTACGCAGAAAATAAGCCATCACATAGCTCTGTACATGGAAAAATAAAAAAGTTACAGATTTTTGAATGTGGGGAGTGAAAAATAAAAACGCAAAAACGTAAAAGGGCTGCGGCGGGAAGGGGCTAATACAACTCCCAGATGCTTACTTTTACTTGTACATACTGTACACGTGCCCTAACAGTATTCTCTGTAAGCTGAGCCTCAACAAACCAATTTCTATATTGAAAGTTTTGAGGGTCAGGATAGACTGTGATCAATATGTTGTGTATTATTTCAGCTTACCACAATTTAAGAAAACCATGTGTTTTAGATACATAAATCAAACTTAGGAAACTTGGTCAATTGTTGGTATTGTCAAATGAGAATATTCAGTATCATAACAAATGTGAACCTTAATGTTGGATTTATTGTCTTCCAAGTAGACACTGTTTATTATCTTGTTTGATTTTCATTATGATGATTAGAACATTTGTACAAAACATTTAGAAGTAAACAATGAGAAAAAATGTATACAATCTAAGGGCTTGTTAGCACAATATACCCCTGTCACATTTTTACTAAAATATAACAAACAAAGCAGATGAGAATAGAAATTGTGTTTTCTTCATTAAAATGTAGAGTATTAAAATGCTTTCCAGAGACAACTAAAACCTCTGATCATGACTATTGGCTGAAAAGATGTTTTAACTAATTAACAACATCAGGCTTCTGGACCACCTCAGACAACTGGGACCAGAATCTAAGTGGCACCCGGTCTTCACCAGAGCCCGGTTGGTCTGGCTGTGGCGTGGTACCACCAGGTTGTTCCACAGGTGCGACTTCTCCGCGTTGACAGGTAAGGTTGAGGTACAAAGTCAGCAGGCAATCTCGTGGTCAGGAACAGGCAGGTGGTCAAGCCAGGCGGCAACAGTTCAGGGTTTGGGACAGAGGAGGTCATGAGCGCAAGCCCTAGGGAACAGGGATGCACGCTGTGAAGTCAGAGCGGGTGCAGGAACGTGGGAGGTAGGCGAGAACAGGAAGGGCCGCAGCCATGGAGAGTGACAAACAACTTGTGAAAGTGGGGCTAACTGGGGCAGTGCTGTAAGTGAAAAAGGTTGTGTCTGTGTGTTTGGTACCCTCGCTGGTTGTGTTTCTGGAAATCCCTCCTTCCAGCAAAATGAGGCTAGATAATCTAGACCACAAAAGCATATAGAGATACAGTCACTTCTGCACTGGCTAATCATCCATCCTGTATCAACATGGGGTGAAGGCCTCTCTGCCATGGCCAAGAAGTCATTACTACAAAAAAAACATAAAAAAGACAGATTTTGCAAATGCACATAGGAACAGAGACCTTCCTTTTTGAGACATGTCCTGTGGTCTGATGAAACTGAATACAATTTAATAAATGAGCCATAAATAAAAGTGTTATAGGAAATTTTAAAGTTTTAAAGGAAAGCCATTAGACTGGAATCTATAGGGGTTCTCATTTATGGGAAATGGAAGTAAAACTGCAACACTTTCCTCCAATAAAATAGAACCCCTGTAGCTTTCGGTCCTATGACTTTCCTTTAAAGCAAATACCACCTCCAATCCCCCCAACACGGTATATTAAAAAAATAATAATTTAAAATTAAATTATATTACTATACTTATTCCATATGCCATTTCCATAACACACTCACTCCATTTCATACTTCAGACGGTCCCCTACTGAAGGACACCTGACTCACAAACAACCCCTAGTTACAGACGGATCCCTCTGCCCACTGTGACCTCTGGTGACGCTCTCTGAATGTTTTATTATAGTCCCAGATTGCAATGATTAGCTATAAAGGGTCTGTAATGAGGTTTTATTGATAATCCCATTACAGCAAAAAATTTTGAAACTCCAATTGTCATTGGGGCAAAAAACCCATTTTTCTGGAACTACAATTATAAAATATGCAGTTTCAACTTACATACAAATTCAACTTAAGAACAAACGGATGGACCCTATCTTGTACGTAACCCTTGGACTGCTTGGTACCTTACTTTTTACTTTCTGTTTTTTAATTTGTTTTGTATTTTTAAAGTTTTTTAAACTATATTTCTAGACCCTCTATAGTACTTGATCCTAGTTGAACCTAGTTCTAATGATTTATACAATATACTACAATACTACAGTATTGCATTATATTGTAAAATAACTGGATCTGTAAAAGAGCCTTCTAACAGCTGGCTCTTTTACAGAATCCTTTATGACAGAAATGAAATCCTAGGTTAGACTTGGCTTTGCTCCGGCATTTATTGGGGTGTTAGCCCAGAGTGTTTGCTGCATATTGCAGCAAACACCAGTGCTTTACAGAGAAGGCTCAGACTGTGAGCCCTCTCCCTACTCACCAGCCACCCACCGATTTACTATTATGGTGATATACAGCAAGAGATTAATATAAAATGGACAACCCCTAAATTTCATACACCTACATAGGGAGGCCATTTCCTTCTGCATTCCATGGTTGCTTGTATAATAAAATGTTAATAAACTATTATAGAAATGATTAGCTGTTAGAAGTATGGCTGTGCAGGTTATCTGGAGTTACAAAATTGTTGCCAGTTGCTATCATTCAATAACTTAGTTCTTGAAATTTTTAGAAATATAAAAAAAAACTATACTAGAACCCTGTAAAACTTTTCATTTTACAGTGATTCATCTTAACTTTTGACATAAAAAGATTATTCAGCGACTGGCAACTCCACTTGTATTTCTGCTGGGGGACACCTGTTGCTATGTGATCAAAGTTCCTCTCAGTGCCTAGCAATGACAAGGGAGAATTGGCTCATAAAGGCTTGCAAGAATTACTCATTAGGGACTCTAAATAAAGAAATTCAAGAAGAAATGTATATTTTCACTAGAGATTCATCTTAATAGCATAAAACACATGCTATCTGAACATAGTTGTCTTGTTTCTGTATAAATATCTGTCATTGGTATTGAAATCGTTCCTATCCTACCACATGGTAATTAATAAGTGCCGATTGAATACAGTATATGATTCCTGGTAATGTTGGGAATTTTTGAACAATTACATGGTCTATTACAGCTCTTGCTATGACAGCTATGGGAGCTTTAGAGAGGCTTCCACCTGTCATAGCAACAGATCGCCACTCCCTGATGACATCACAGGGGGGCCATATTCTCCTCTAATATGGCGGCACACATGTACCGCCACCATTTAAGTGTCTTGGTTGTATTTGACCACAGCACTTAAAAGGTTAGTGGTTGGTGTCTGCTCTGTATACAGTTGACATCAGCAGTTTATAGAGAGGGCCTATACTTTCCCAAACTAGTCTAATACTTTCCCAAACTATATTAGATTCAATAACAAACAAAAAAAGATATTGATATAAATAATGGCAAGTGACTGAATACAATGGATGAGCAATCAGGATCTACCAGAGGTGGAGGACTCAGTTCCCTTAAGATGACATATAAATATATTTTGTCTTATTTTGATTACCGCTATCAATATTTGTCCATCTTGGGCATTAAGCATTTGGTATTAACCACACAATGACCTGATTATTAACATTGTTTTCCAAAAATGAAGGTTATGTTGTTGCCTTAGGACACTTCCTGCTGAGTTGGTACCAAACTGGGAAAAAGTAAAAAGTTTATTTATGTAGAAATAAAAATGCTTAGGGTTTTTCTACAGTTTTCATCAGCATTCTGTTGTACGAAATATGTGAGAAACATAAAATCCAACTATCTTGTAAGCCAGAGCTTGGTGATTGAAACTGAAACAAACAGAAAAGTAACAAAAAGAGAAGCAGGAAGACAAAGATAAAGTGGATTATTCTTTTCTTGACCCTTTGAGCACTGTGAACGCTTCCTGCATGACTTAACTGTCAGCTTTTAATCAATGTACAGCTCAGAAGGCTTATGGGGAAGAGAGATAGAACTATTTTCCAAGAAACAATTCAGTTTATATGTTAGAAGCAAACAAATGGGTTACCAACCAATAGGTAAAGCATGTAATTTCACTGCTCACCTGTAACACCAATAATCATAGGGTAGCAAGAAACACTGAGGATAGAAGGAAAGCAAATAAAAAGTTTAAAAAAGCAGGTTTATTTGTATGTGAGAAAAAAAAGAACAGTACTTGAAAAGTTAGGCTATACATTTATAAATGGAAAAAGACAATTGACTTAAGGAGAACAGAAATGGAAATATCACAATGATAAGCAGCACCATCATATTCTGCAGCGCTCTACAGACCATGGGGTACACATACAAATAAAATAAGACATTACAGAGTAATATCATAATCAGATGAAACTACTGGAGTTTTTGATGTGATATTCTGTTTTCATGGCTAGATGTGAGTATATACTGAATGTCTATTATCTTTAAAGAAAATCTACCATTAAAATTAATTATGTTAAACCAGAGGCACTTACTCATAAATTCAGGCACTGTGACTGTGGTAATCTTAAAATTTTGCTTAAGCGCCTTAGTGGGGGAGGAGGGTTCCAGAGAGAATTTGTTAGTGTCCATTGGCAGTGGCTGGGTCAAACCCTTAGCCACTTCAGAATTAGAGGTGGCTTTCACGTATTTGTGACATCCTTATAGACGTTTCCCAGAGCGTCCATCTATTCCCCGGGATACCTTTCTCCTCTCTTCTCCCTGCAGAGAGGCATGCAGTAGGGCTGCCCCTTGTCCTCATTGCTATTCAACCTGGCCTTGGAGTCCCTGGTGTGGACCCTCCGAGCGGCCCATGATGTACCAGGCATTAGAGTAGGTACCACTACAGTAAAAACTGCTCTTTTCGTAGATGATATCTCATTGCTAATTGCAGATCCAGTTCGGACTGTTCCCAATATACTAACACATCTACGCACCTTTGTTGCTCTGACAGGTATCAAAATTAAGAGTAAACTCCTGCCTCTTGACCGCATGCTATTTTCAGAACAAAACTCCATTAAAT
Source organism: Engystomops pustulosus (assembly GCF_040894005.1). Taxonomy (NCBI): domain Eukaryota; kingdom Metazoa; phylum Chordata; class Amphibia; order Anura; family Leptodactylidae; genus Engystomops; species Engystomops pustulosus. The sequence goes on along the minus strand of NC_092413.1, from coordinate 133,308,593 downwards.
CTAGCGGGATACCAGTAAAACAATCTAATATTAAATATTTGGCAGGAAGGGTTCATCTTATCAAGATGATAAGTATCGCAAGACTTTTATACCCACTCCAAACATTACATATGCTATTAAAAACGAAAGACCCAGGAGACCTTACTAAATCCTTCACTAAATTCACATGGCAGAGTAAAAGGCCCCGAATATCTTTCCAGCGGTTAATGGTCCCAAAACAGGTAGGAGTGCTAGATGTCAAGCAATATTATCTGGCTTGTTTAGCGAAGCATATGATTGATTGGCTTCATAACACATCAAATTTTTCAAATACCCAACTAGAGCAGGCTCTGCTGGCACCATATAACTTGGTAGCTATTCTACACACCCCACATGTTAAATTTCCACTACATATTAAACAGTCAGTGTTAGTAAAAGACACATCGGCAACTTGGATGGAACACGTCATTCACCCCCAAGAACTGAGATTCATAGTCATAGTCATAGTATATAAGGCTGGAAAAAGACGCAAGTCCATCAAGTCCAACCTTTAAGAATTAAATAAATGTTTTATCCCCATAACCTGTGATATTTTTTCTCTCCAGAAAGGCATCCAGGCCTCTCTTGAACATGTACATAGAGTCCGCCATAACAACCTCCTGCGGCAGAGAGTTCCATAGTCTCACTGCTCGTACAGTAAAGAACCTTTGTCTATGTTGATGGTAAAATCGCCTCTCCTCTAGGCGTAGAGGATGCCCCCTTGTCCTGGTCACAGGCCTAGGTATAAAAAGATCTTTGGAGAGATCCTTGTACTGTCCATTCAGGTATTTGTACATTGTAATGAGGTCTTTACACAGCTTAGTATCATCTGCAAATATTGAAACTTGACTGTGTAAACCCACTACAAGGTCATTTATAAAAATATTAAAAAGAAGTGGCCCCAATACTGACCCCTGTGGCACTCCACTGGTAATGTCAACCCAATCTGAGAATGTGCCATCAATGACGACCCTCTGTTTTCTATCACTAAGCCAATTACTCACCCAAATACACAGATTTTCTCCTATTCCCAGCAGTCTCATTTTATATACCAACCTTTTATGTGGCACAGTGTCAAATGCCTTTGAAAAGTCTAGATATACAACATCCACAGTGTCCCCCAGATCCAGTCTTGAACTTACCTCCTCGTAGAAACCAATCATTAAAATCATTTGTAGAGCTATCACAACAGTTTGGTCACCCAGCATCTAAGGAATTCTCCTATAACCAAGTTAAATCCTATAATAATACTATAGTAATACTAGGCTGCGTAACTTAGCAGGATTAATTGGAACCAACACCTTTGACAACCAATGTCAATGGTTGGGAGTGCCAACTCTGAAAAGGTCAATATCCCACCTTTACGAGTACAAGGACATAGGTGGCAGGGGGGAGTCCCCTTGAGAGGGTTTAACCTTTCCAGTAAAACACTTTTACGGGGCCTAGGGTGGGTACGCAAGCACATCAGCGAAAAATGGTGAGAGACCTTCAAACTCTTACATGCAGCCATATATGCTTTTAATATCCCGACATCTGAAAGGAGATTGGATAGTATGACAAAATGCCCTAATGTTGTTCCTTTCAGTCACCTCGGCAATTACAGATTGAGAGGTAGAGACCATGTTGCCTTCCATAGGCCACATACTATTACTAGTAGCAAAATGATTCCGTTCAGGAGGTCTTAACTCAGACTAAGATGTGCTTGAAAATTGACAGAACAGAGGCAGAATGTAGAGGCAATGTGGCGAACTAGACTTTTTTTCTGCAGATGGAGAAAATTCATAGTAACGCAGCTGACAAATGAGGAACTCAGGGGCTTTACAACTCAATATGGTATCATACAGAAAACCTTAAGGATACATTGGGTAGGCTATATGTAGGTCTTTGAAAAACTACTGTAAAGAGCGCTTCTCATTGATGTATCTATCACCTGTAGAGGAGAGGAATTCACATTTCCCACATTTGGTTTGTTTGGTTCTTATGGTTGTTAGTGCTTTTAGGTGCAGAACAACAGACATGTATGTGTAAATGTACATGTACCTTGTAATAGAGAGCACAAGGGTGTTTATTCTGGGAAGAAAATTTATAGAAAATGGGACGGGCCAGGGAGGTAAATTGTTCGCTGAACATTTATTTGTAACGTGTTGATAATATTGTTTCATGACTTCCTCCAACATCAACTTGATTGTAAACTTTACTGTATGATGGTTTAACTCCTTTAGCCAAATAAAAATTACAAAAAAAAATTGTTTTAGGAATCTGTGTAAGGTGTGGCATCTGTTACTTTAGTAAAGTGTAAGTGCTGGCAGTGCAATCTGCAAAGGTTTAAACGGTGTTGGACACTACTTGCTAGGAGAGTAAAATTTTGCATAAGTATGCCATTTGAGATAGGTGGCCAGAGTCTCATGTGATAAATTGAGATGCTTCCTAGTATAGGTGTAACCCGTGAGAGGAGGTAGATGTATGTACCAAGAAAGTTTTTCTAATGATACATAAAGTTTAGAAAAACTAACCCAATAACCCAAAAAGAATACCAATTCCTATCTAGTTACTTGAAGGTCGCAATAGCATGACCTTATAATTTTACTGTATCTGTGTTTCAGTTGCAAGTTTTCAGCATTTTATCCATCAGACTCTTATTCTATTGTATAGATTCTAGCAATATATTTAGCTGAAAAATTAGTTGATACTTTCAAAGTAGACCAATTCCCATGCATCACCCAGATTCAGAGTCATTGCTTTGAAGATAAATGACCCTCAGTTCAATGCTGAATCAAAAGACTGTAGAACAATCTGTATTCTATATTTTTAAGCACTGAAACCTGCATGTCATGATTTCACTTATCCAATAATGTGATGGAGGTCTCTGCCCCTGCTGATTTTTTTCATGTTCCCATAGCAACAACATTCTACTGTTAGTTGAATTTTGACACTTCTATAATTTTCTCCTCTGAAAGTTTTCAGGAAAAACCTATGCACATTGAGCTGAAGTTTGTATAAATAAAAGAAGAGACGATTTTAAGTGATACTTTTATTTGCAAATTAAAAAGCGTTAAAAGATTGTCAGCTTTCAAGAGCCTGGGTTTTTGTCAGGCAATTGCTATTCAGATAATAAAATATTTTATATTCTCAAAAGAAAAATACATTATATTTCTCAGTATAAACTGTACTGGCTTTTCAAGGACATATTTTACAAATCATTTCCTATGGGCTATATTGTTCATACTGAACATTTAGACACAGTACATATAATTCAACAATATGGGACCATTTATTTTTTGTGTGAAATTTCACTCAAATGTTCCCACCTTTGTGTTTGGACTGTCAAAACATGAATTGCAAATAAAATGTATTGTGTTGAAGATTTTGGCCAAACTATGCACCATTTTCTGGCTTTAGATATTAATGGTCATTTACTTTTCAACAAACTTTGCCTAAATCAATAGTTCAAGTGGATGCTAGAAGTTCAATTATATATTTAACAATAAAGTGTGAAACAACTGAAAATATTTCTTATATTCTAGGTTCTTCAAAGTAGCAACCTTTTGCTTTGATTACTGCTTTGCAAACTCTTGGCATTCTCCTGATGAGCTTCAACAGGTAGTCACCAGGAAAGGTTATCACATCACAAGTGTGCCCTGTCAGGTTTAATAAGTGGGATTTCTTGCCTTATAAATAGGATTTGAACCATCAGATGTGTTGTACAGATGTCAGGTGGATACACAGCTGATATTCCTAATAAATAGACTGTTAGAATTTGTATAATTGCTAGAAAGAATACAGCTAAGTAAAGAAAAACGGGTGGCCATCATTACTTGAAATGAAGGTCAGCCAGTCCAAAAAATTGGGAAACTTTGAAAGTATCCCCAAGTGCAGTTGCAAAAACCATGAAGTGCTACAAAGAAACTGGCTCACATGAGGACCGCCCCAGGAAAGGAAGACCAACTGTGCTGTGGAGAATAAGTTCATCCGAGTCACCAGCCTCAGAAATCGATTAGAGACCAGAACAATGCCACACAGCAGGCAACAAGGATAGGCAACAAGCAGAAGAGACTTGTTTAGGCTAAAGAATACAAAGAATGGACAAATCTGTGCTTTGATCTGATTAATCTAAATTTGTGATCTTTGGTTCCAACTACCGTGTCTTTGTGCAACACAGAAAAGGTGAACAAATGGACTCTACATGCCTGGTTCCCAAGACCAAGAAGGAGAGAGATGGGGTGCTATGCCAGATGACCTGGCCTGACTGTCACCAGACCTGAACTCATTCGAGATGATTTGAGGTGAGCTGGAACGCAGAGTGAAGGAAAAGGGCCAACAAGTGCTAAGTATCTCGGGGAACTCCTTCAAAACGTTGGGAAGAGTATTTCAGGTGACTACCTCTTGAAGCTTGCATCAAGAGAATGCCAAGAGTGTGCAAAGCAGTAATCAAAGCAAAAGGTGGCTACTTTGAAGAACCTAGAATATAAGACATATATACAATATATATATAAATGTATACATATTTTAATATATATTATTATGATCCTCTGTGCTCTCTTATTCACTTACTTGGAATCTTAACTTTTTGTCTCTTTCCGTGTTATTCCTTATCTCCCAACATGGGACCACTTTTTTATGCAAGGTTCGGTGTATGTTGGGATTTTTGCTAGGAGTTTGATTCTTTTTTGTAAACTCCTTAGCTACATTTGTAGAGTTTGGAGTAGGAAGTAACATTTTTAAACTTGTAGTTGTTTTTTCAACAGGTCCATTTCCTTCTCAAATTTAAACTTGAATTTAGTTCTTTCGAGCTCAAGAGACCAGAAGCTTTGACTATAAAAGCTGCATACATTGTTAGGTAGCATTCCAATAATATAAATGCTACTAACAACACAAACAAAGGTATGGTTACACAGATTGTCAATGCTGTAAACCAAGGCTGGTTTCACATTTCTATTTTTTGCACATTTCATGTCTAGCGTATATGCCTAGAAAGCTTGTGACGTACATGCTAAACATGTCTATAGTTATATACTGCCAGAAGATGGCATTTCTGTCTGCTCAGTAGCAGAAAACACTGGATGAAAATAACGCACAAGGCTGTGGTTTTCCATCTTGCTTCCTACTGGAGAGTGCAGTGTATGCTCAGCGCCTTAATAGTTTATGGGGGACAGAATCAACTGTACTGTATACATCGCCAGCCTTTGCTGGGCTGACATGCTGGGCATTCTTCCAGTGATGGGACAGTCAATATGAGTATATTCACATCCCTTTAAAGACTCCATGAACATCAGCAGCAACCAATCACTGGCTGCTCCTGATGTTCAGTCCTCCTCCCACTTTCTGTGGGGAGGAGATGAACTGGAGGACATATTTCACTGTATGAACATGAAGGAACATTAAATTACTATCACAGGGGCACATGGACGGTAGAAAAGGTTCATATACAGTATGAAACATCCATTCTAGTCCATCTGCCACTGTGGTTTTTCACACACAGGGGAAACATTTAGTTTTTTTTACAATTATGAGACATTGGGGCACATTTACTTACCCGGTCTGCGGATTTCACAGAAAGTGCATTGTCCGTCAATAATGCACTGTGCTGCGATTCAATAAGATCGTGTGCCCGATATCCTGCCTGTGTCGCTTCCCCACTCAGGTCTGTTGGAGTTCACCTTCTTCTTCCTGGTGTATGTTAGAGCACTGTCTTGCTTCACAATTTGAATCTGAAATCCCACGCTCAGTCCGAATCAGTCGGATCATCTGATGACAAGCCCCCCAATTTCTGCTGCATGAAAGCCAGCGCAGTCAAAAAACAATTGCGTGAGACACAATCCCAGCACAAACCCCTGTTAAATACCTGTCAAAGCTGCCCAAATCCCGAAAACGGTGAACAGTCCGTTGAAAGTGTGATCTGCGACCCTTAGTATATAAGCCCCACTTTGTACCATTGACTTGGTAAAAGAAGACAAGAATTTTTCAGTCCCTAGTTTTAACTCCTTAACCCCTTTCCGCGAATGCCACTTTTCACCTTCCTGACACGGTGGTTATAACTTTATAACGCTTTAACATATCCAAGGGATTTTGAAATGGTTTTCTCATGACACTTTGTTCTTCATGTTAGATTAAATATTTGGTGGTATCATTTATTTATGAAAAAAAAAAATTTTGGTCTAATTTGGAAAAATGCTCGATTTCCTAAATTAAAAATGTTCTACTTTTTCAGCACATAGTCATAAAAGCAAAAAAATTGATAACTAACCATATAAACATGCCTCTTTATGTTGATATGGTTTTTATGCATCTTCTCATATTTGTAGGATGTTATGAGGCTTAGAAATGTAGGTGTAACTTTTCACATTTTCATAAAAAACGCTAAATCATTGAGGGACCTGCTCAGATTTCAAGTCACTAGATAATAATAAAAACCCATAAATTATCCCATTATAGAAACTACACCCCTTGATGTATGTCATAAAAAACTCTTTGAAGTGTGTTAACCCTTTAATTGTTTTACAGGGGATAAAACAAAATCATGTGCAATTTTGAAATTGTAATTTTTTTGGCTAAATGAATGTGTTTTAAAAAGAATGTACACATTCTTAGTGGATAAAATAACAAAATGCTCCACAACATTTGATCGCCAATTTCAGTATGTCACTGGGGTGTTAAACTGCTGTATGGCCACACACCAGGGCATTGAAGGATGTCACGGATGCACCCGCACTACTTGTTGTGGATCACGGGCATACCCGTGCCTCTCCCTGTGGCGTGGCCATATGTCCCCCCTGGACATAAAGGGCCAGCGTCCCCCTGATTGGCGCTGGCTAATCCGTCTCGGCCTTATAATCCGAAACCTCCCTTCTTGCCTCACTGGATCTTCAGCATCGTTTCCTGCTAAGTGAAATCCCTCCAGTGTTTTCTGTGTTTACAGTGTTCCTGAGATTCCAGTATCATGTTTCCTGTGTTTCCTGTGCCTGCTGTGTTCCCGTCATCTGTTCCCGCCTACCCTGTGCCAGTTCCAGTGTTCCTGTTCCATGTGCCAGTCTGCCCCTGCCTGCCTTTACCGTGTGCCAGCTCCTGTGTTCCTGCTGTGAGTTCCAGTGTATCATCCCAAGCTGTTATCCTGCTGTCACCCCAGGCTCGGACTGTGTCCTGCATCTGTGTACTACCTTGGCTAGGGCCTAGTCGCACCCGTGAAACGACCTGGTGGCACCCCGCAACAGCAAGACCATCCCGCTTTGCGGTGGGCTCTGGTGAAGACCAAGTGCCACTTAGACTCCGGTCCTGGGTGTTGAATTGTACCATCATCTACCTAGGTGGTCCAGAGGGTCCACAGACTCTTCCTCCTGGTACTCCCTAGTACCCTCCAGGACTGTGACAGTTGTCCCTACGAACTGTGCCATTACCCTGACAAAGGGATGGTGCACAAATCAGAGCAGATTTGCATTGTTACATTTTAGTGGCTATAAAATCTTTATGTTTTTGGCAAGTTGGACATATAAGGGCTTATTTTCTGCAAGATTAGATGCACATTACAAATACTTCATTTTAGTTGGTCATTAGCTTATTGATGACATGTTATTTACTCTTGAATGTATGGAGAAAATTGTGAATTCTAGTTTCCTTTCTTTTTGTATTTTTTTGGGTTGTATACCTGGAGAGTGCAGTGTATGCTCATGGGGGACAGAATCAACTGTATCGTATACATCGCCAGCTGGGGTGACACACTGGGCATTTTTCCAGTGATGTAACAGTCCATATGAGTACAGTCACATCACTTTGAAGACTCCATGAACATCATACAGATCGTACATAATAACATAAAAATAATATTAAGAAAAGTAAGATCTGCTCACCCAGTTTCAAATTCACTTCAGATGCCCTTTACATTAAAATATTTTACACAACGGACAGGCACTGCCAAATGATTAGAGGTTGTGCATCAACCAGCAATATAAGAAAAAAAAAAAGGAAAAAAATGATGCACACAAAAACCAAAGAAATAAATGTAAAATGCTTAATCTAAATCTTTATTAATGCCACAAAAAAACACACCAAACAATAAAAACACTTAAAAAGTTGTATTGCTTTGTACTTGTTCTTTCCCCCTTTTTGATTGCATTACTCTTTGCATCCCTTTTTAAGTGTTTTCATTGTTTGGTGTGCTTTTTGTAGCATTGTGGCATTAATAAAGATTCAGATTTAGCATTTTACATTTATTTCTTTGGTTTTTGTGTGCATAACTATTTTTCCATTTTTTGCTTAGAAGCCCTTTACATGCCATGGTCATGTGTTACCGAGCTGTGTAAGAGGAATCTCCAATTGCGGGTGTTACCGGTGGGTGTCAGCTATAATATACATCTGACACCTGCAGCTTCTGGCACGACTCCAATCAGCAACCATTTCCTGAAGTGGGACATAATAGTAGTCTTACATCAGATTGCGGAAAGTCCCTGCCAAATGTGACATAGTACATCAAATGTCAGGAAGGGGTTAACCTAATGATTGTTCTGTGACCCTTGTTCCAACTGTTTTTTATATTGTTCCATAGTCAGAATTCCTACTTTATTCCCTCCTACCTTAATCCTTAGCGTGGAAATAGACATGGTCATAAATTTGGTATTCTTTTCATCTCACAGTTAGAAACATATTTATCCATGTTAATAGAGCTGAGGGGCATTCTGACCATGCTCCCATATTATACTGTATCTCAATGAATGTCTGTGCTATGAATAGTATTTTCCTATGTAGATATTAGCAACCCACAAAAAAGTGTGGTGGGGTGACAGCAAGTTTTTAGTATATGTCACCTTTCAATAAACTTTGTATAAAAGTGAGGACTAATGCACACGTGTGCATTTTCTGTCCTGTGAGGAACGGCCCGTATGACATTGGCAGTTGCTGTGCAAGCAGTAAAGATGGGAAGAAATAGGACCTACCCTATTTCTTGTGGTACAAGCAGTTGCCACGTTCCTGGTGCGCCCAGGCATTGGGCATGCACCCTGGACTATGGGGCTGTGAGTTATCTGTAATTTGTACACATAGCTCATAGCCTTAGCACACATTCATGTACATGATGCTTTACACTCTTTCTGGTTGTTATTTAAGTTTCACATCGGAAAGAAGTTCAGTGTTTGAACTCCTGCTAGATAGAAGATAGAATTACCTGCTAGCTAAAAAATGTTTGTTTCACCTTATTTCACCTTATTAATGGCACTGTCTAATACATTTACCACGGTCAAGCCCCTTTTGTCATACCAGTACCCTATATAATTTGGTGAAAAGTGTTTTAGACAGTTTTCTTTGGCAGTAATTACAAAATTGACACGACTTTACTATGTTAATGGCGAAGCTGTCATGTCTCCTGACATTTCTGATTGAGTAATTGGATGAATGCCCCAAAAAGTATACAGGAAGTCCACAACTGATAACTATCTGTATTCTTTTTACCAGCATGTGTTCCTACACAATTCTTCTACTTCCCTTCTTCCTCTTAAAGTGACATTCACTCACCTTTTCTATGATTTCCCTGGTAAATATATTTACATGTTAAGATACTGTAATGTTTAGAACAATGTTTGAGAACAGAATGGTATGGCATGGAAAGTTTGATTCAAATAGGCATGGGGGTTCCCAAAATGTATTAATCCAACTGATTTATGTCTTTTTTCCTCTAAATTAAATATGCACTAAGCACTACCTGTCCTGAAAAAAAGGAAATCCACCCCTGTGCCTAAACCATTCACTGTTTTATATGTGGGTGAACAAGAAAGGTAGCCCAGTGATAACATTCAGTGGGTTACTGTGGGTAACACCATTACTCTGGGACTGAGAGACACTGAGCCAGAGACGACCCTGGTCCAACCAGAACTGATGAGTGATGCAAATTTAATGCCAAGAAAAACACAGATTGTTAAAGGGATTGGAAGAGTGAATCCGGCCTATCCTATGGACCAGGTACACTCACCGGCCACTTTATTAGGTATACCTGTCCAACTGCTCATTAACACTTAATTTCTAATCAGCCAATCACATGGCGGCAACTCAGTGCATTTAGGCATATAGACATGGTCAAGACAGTCTCCTACAGTTCAAACCGAGCATCAGTATGGGGAAGAAAGGTGATTTGAGTGCCTTTGAACGTGGCATGGTTGTTGGTGCCAGAACGGCTGGTCTGAGTATTTCAGTAACTGCTGATCTACTTGGATTTTCACGCACAACCATCTCTAGGGTTTACAGAGAATGGTCCGAAAAAGAAAAAACATCCAGTGAGCGGCAGTTCTGTGGGCGGAAATGCCTTGTTGATGCCAGAGGTCAGAGGAGAATGGGCAGACTGGTTCGAGCTGATAGAAAGGCAACAGTGACTCAAATCGCCACCCGTTACAACCAAGGTAGGCAGAAGAGCATCTCTGAATACACAGTACGTCGAACTTTGAGGCAGATGGACTACAGCAGCAGAAGACCACACCGGGTGCTACTCCTTTCAGCTAAGAACAGGAAACTGAGGCTACAATTTGCACAAGCTCATCGAAATTTGACAGTAGAAGATTTGAAAAACGTTGCCTGGTCTGATGAGTCTCGATTTCTGCTGCGACATTTGGATGGTAGGGTCAGAATTTGGCGTCAACAACATGAAAGCATGGATCCATCCTGCCTTGTATCAACAGTTCAGGCTGGTGGTGGTGGTGTCATTGAGCATCGTTGCAACGCCACAGCCTACCTGAGTATTGTTGCTGACCATGTCCATCCCTTTATGACCACAATGTACCCAACATCTGATGGCTACTTTCAGCAGGATAATGCGCCATGTCATAAAGCTGGAATCATCTCAGACTGGTTTGAACATGACATTGAGTTCACTGTACTCAAATGGCCTCCACAGTCACCAGATCTCAATCCAATAGAGCATCTTTGGGATGTGGTGGAACGGGAGATTCGCATCAAGGATGTGCAGCCGACAAATCTGCGGCAACTGTGTGATGCCATCATGTCAATATGAACCAAAATCTCTGAGGAATGCTTCCAGCACCTTGTTGAATCTATGCCACGAAGAATTGAGGCAGTTATGAAGGCAAAAGGGGGTCCAACACGCTACTAGCATGGTGTACCTAATAAAGTGGCCGGTGAGTGTATATCTGAATTGGGGTATGGGGAGTGTAGTAAGGGAGCTATAAGTGGCTGACAATATTCTAACTACTGTCCTATTACGCACAGATCTTAGTCACTTAATCTCCAGGTATGTAAGTTCTAATATTGTTGGAAATCATTTCATGTCTATAACTCCTTGTGAATCCACCCCAGTAATTTGTGTTCAGTCAGGTAATTAACCCTTAGCCAACTTCACAGGGAAAACCCGGCTCACCATCCAGCAAATGGACTATCCGATAGACCATCGGACAATCAGTCAAGTGCAGGCCAACATTAAGAGGGAGATAGTTGAAATGAAAGGGCTCAAGCATGATTTAGAAGCATGTGTTTCATTCCCAAAAAGGAAAAAACAACCCAAAAAGGTAGACACCATTGTCGTCTGGCTCTGGCTTTTTAGGAAAGCAGAATTCTATAAAAAATTCATCCCTAACTACAGCACCCTTGCAAAAGCTCACAAATAAGAACTGCCCCAGATGGTCGATTGGACTTCAGACTGTATACATTCTCTCACAGCTATAAATAGGCCCTGGCAAGCTCACCAGGAAAGCCCAGATTTTAACCTTCAATTTGTGGTATAGATAGATTCCAGCATGTATGGCTTAGATGCAGTGCTCAGCCAGGTGATCACAAAAGGCAGCCCAGCAGTCCGTTCCAACCACTCCACTAAGATCAACTACTTCACTGATGTGCCTTTTTTATTAGTGAAATGCACTATAGTAGTATGAAAATCATTTGGCGAGCAATGATTTCTCCTAAGAGATTTTACCATTACCACCGCACATCCATCATTTATTTGTGACTGCAAAAATATCATATACAGTGCCTAAAAGTAGCATTCATCCACCTGGAGATTTAGCAGGTTTGATAAGAAGCAAATAAGTTACCGTATTTTCCGGACTATAAGGCGCGCTTAAAAGCCTTGGATTTCCTTGGAAATCCAAAGTGCGCCTTATAGTCCGGTGCGCCCTATGTATGGCACAGGGCAGCGGACCATACTTACATAGGTCCCCGCTACCGGAGACCGGAGACAGCAGATCTCCAGCGGGAACTGCAGACCACGCGGCACGAACAACTTCTGCCGCGTGGTCTGCAGTTCCCGCTGGAGATCTGCTGTCTCCGGTAGAGGGAACCTATGTAAGTATGGTCCGCTGCCCTCCTCCACCTCCCCCTCACCTTTCCCACTCACCTTCCCCACGTCGCCGCGTCTCGTCAGGTCTCGTCTTCGGGTCGCGTCTCGTCCCGTCGCGTCTCCGCTCCGCTCCCGGTCCTCCGCCACGCCCCCGGACCCTGTGCCTTATAGTCCGATGCGCCTTATATATGGAATTATTACATATATAAGGCGCATCGGACTAATGCGCCTTATATTCCGGTGCGCCTAATGGCCCGGAAAATACGGTAGAACGGTTATATTTTAATAAATGTTAAACATAAAAGTGTGGGTCAATTATCTAGGTTCTTTGGGTGTCTCATGTGGACTTTAATCTTGAGCTACTTCCACAAGTTTTCAATTGGGTTAAGGTCAGGAGACTGACTAGGCCACTGCAACACCTTGATTTTTTCCCTCTTGACCCAGGTCTTGATTTTATTGGCTGTGTGCTTTGGGTCGTTGTCTTGTTGGAAGATGAAATGACAACGCATCTTAAGATCCTTGATGGAGGAGCGTAGGTTCTTGGCCAAAATCTCCAAGTAGGCCGTGCCATCCATCTTCCCATGGATGCGGACCAGATGGCCAGGCCCCTTGGCTGAGAAGCAGCCCCACAGCATGATGCTGCCACCACCATGCTTGACTGTAGGGATGGTATTCTTGGGGTCCTATGCAGTGCCATCCAGTCTCCAAACGTCACATGTGTGGTTGGCACCAAAGATCTCGATCTTAGTCTCATCAGACCAGAGAACCTTGAACCAGTCTGTCTCAGAGTCCTCCAAGTGATCATGAGCAAACTGTAAACGAGCCTTGACATGACGCTTTGCAAGGTACCTTATGTGCTCGTCTGGAACAGAGACCATTGCAGTGGAGTACGTTACTTATGTTATTGACTGAAACCAATGTCCCCACTGCCTTGAGATCTTCCCAGAGCTCCTTCCTTGTTGTCCTTGGGTTAGCCTTGACTCTTCAGACAAGCCTGGCCTCGGCACGGGAGGAAACTTTCAAAGGCTGTCCAGGCGTGGAAGGCTAACAGTAGTTCCATAAGCCTTCCACTTCCGGATGATGCTCCCAACAGTGGAGACAGGTAGGCCCAACTCCTTGGAAAGGGTTTTGTACCCCTTGCCAGCCTTCTGACCCTCCACAATCTTGTCTCTAATGGCCTTGGAATGCTCCTTTCCCATGTTGACCATGTATGAGTGCTGTTCACAAGTTTGGGAGGGTCTTAAATAGTCAGAAAAGGCCGGAAAAACAGATAATTAATCCAAACATGTGAAGCTCATTGTTCTTTGTGCCTGAACTACTTCTTAATACTTTAGGGCAGTGATGGCGAACCTTTTAGAGACTGAGTGCCCATGCTTTAACTAAAATCCACTTATTTACCATGAAGTGCCAACATGGAATTTTAAGCAGTAACTTATTGCTACCTGTTCTTCCACATATTTCAATCGTATTAGCTCCTAAGGCCACTAATACAGATGAAAGAAGGAGGGAAAATTCAGACTATCATTTGTAGCTTCTCTCCAGAGGAAGAATGAAGGATCCAGCAGGATGACCTCCAAAGATACTGCAGCCCTGTCCACACCTTCTTACTTTTCCCGCAGCTCCAAACAGCCAATGGAGTGTTGCTTTAAAATAGCGCTGAGAGCAGCATCTCTTAAGTTTCCTTGGACTACAGGAATATTTGGTGGATTTGTTCCTGTCTGGGGAACTCTGTCCTGGGATGACAACCTGAGTGCCCACAGAAATGGCTCTGAGTGCCACCTCTGGCACCCGTGCCATAGGTTCGCCACCATTGCTTTAGGGGAACCAAACAGCATTCTGGTGGTTTGAGGGGTTGAATAATAATTGACCCATACTTTTATGTTTAAAATGTATTAAAATGTAACTAAGCAACATAACTTTTTGGTTTGTAAGATTTATGCATCTGTTAATAAATCCTGCTCTTGTTTGAAGTTTGAAGGCTCTAACTTATTTGCTTCTTATCAAACCTGCTAAATCTTCAGGGGATTGAATACTACTTGTAGGCACTGTCTCACTTCAAAATTATTGCTTACTCATGGGTGAAGAAGCATATACGTAATATATACATATGTTTTATGCATAAATTAAAATCTTCATTCCTCTGCTCAGTCTATGCATTATTATAAATTATGTTGTTGAGTTCAAATTAAACAAAAGTTTGGGTCCTGCATTACTTAATTTAGTGTCAAGTACAGTAATACATGGAAAAGCTCATGGAAATTTTTTTGGCTTTGTTGTCTTTCAATTTATTCACTAAAATGTTGTGGGGTTGCTTCTAAAAAGAATAAGAGCTCATTCCCACAAACGGCTTATTTGTTTCTGTTTAGTATACACCTCTATGGTCATGTCCATATGGCATCCATTTTCATGTCCATATGGAATCCGTTTTCACATCTGCAAGAAATACTGATGGTTTAACATAAGTTAGAAGGCAAATAAAATGGTTCCCCGGCATCATCAGTGAAAAAAATACTGCACATATTTTTTTTTGGCTTTATAGCGGGAAAAAAATATGACAGGCTCTTAAATATGTTAAACAGACCAATTACCCATTAAAAAATTTATGTGAAAAAACACATATAAAATAATGGGTCAGTATACTATGAGTTAAAATCACACATAGCATACTGAGAAAAAAAATGGAGGCATGAACAAGCCCTAAGACTGAAGAAAGAGTTGATAGGGATGTTTTAATGTAGTGATTCTATGCGGTTTGCAGAATATATGTAGAAAGGACTCTTTATAGCTCTACATAGTATTTTCTGCCATGCAGTGGGTGTCAGCATCCGGAGTCACCAGTCTAAAAATAAGAAAGTTTACAATGTTTTGTATTTAGAATGAACAGTGTCGGTGGTGCAATAAAGATTAAGTAATGGAAGGTTTACCATGATAGTACAATAGCAGTGCAGAAGTCATTAAAAAAGGATCACATTTTAAGGACCATTTAACACAACATGTAACACATGCCCCAACAGATGTTACATAAAAAGAACAGTTGTTGTGTCCAGCTGTTTTATCGATTTTTTTTTGCAGATGATTTTGCATCAGAACACTTTTATGTACTATGATTTAAAAAATTCAATAAAGTTTTTTTTTTTATCATTTGTTGAACAAAGGGGAAATTGTAAGTAACAATTGACCTATAATGTGTGAGTATAGATATATATATATTTCTTTTACTTTGAGTTTTATGAAATGTAAAGAAATTAGAACATTCATGACTCAAGAGCTGCATTATGTAAAGCATAATCTACAAGAGAAAACAGCTGCATAGAGAACATCAACAGAGTTTCTACATGACCATTCTATTCATTCCACAAAGAAAATAACAAATTATATGATTGATATTCCAAATGACAGAAGCCTACTGAAATGTACTGCATGCCCCAAAATGCCTGATTCTGTAAATAGCGTTATTAAGAAGCACTTTAAAGTGGGATTGAAACCCGGAAACCCCCCAAGGACCCAGGGCAGGTATAACTAAAAAGGAAAAGTATAGTGGTCTCCACTTCTTGGACACTGACTGCCAGGGTCGGACTGGGGTGCAAGGGCCCTCCAGGGAAATTTATTCTGGGGGCCCACCAACTGCTCCATGGATACGGGCAAGCCACCCCCATGTATATATATAATTTCATTGTGTTTCTAAACGTGCTGCATTGGAAACCGCAAAAGGGAGGGGCTTAGCCAGAACACATAAGTCTTTCTACTGAATCACTTTTGTTCTGGAATGAGCCCCTTCCTGTTGCGTTTTTAAATGGAATTAAACAAATCAAGAATTGCAATATGTGAATGGGGGCCTGAGGCTTTGCACCTGCCGGACTGTTTTACTTCCTGGAATCATTATTTAACCTCTTAAAGGATATCTATCACCAGATCAAGGATTGTAAACCAAACATACAGAAATACTGTTGTGTGTCCCCTCTGGCAGGATTTGCTGTTCTTTTAGGTTGTTATGCCCTTGTTTTAAAGAAAAAAGGGCTTTAAAAATGATGCAAATGAGTCTGAGGGGCTCCAGGTTCCATTAACTCCTATGGAGCCTGAGCCCTTTAGGCTCATTTGCATAATTTTAAAAGCCTTTTTTTTAAAAAAAAACCAGGGCATAAGAAGCTAAAAGAAGATCAGAACCTGCCATAGGAGACTCACACCAGTATGTGCTTGGTTTACAATCCTTGATCTGGTGATAGATGTCCTTTAAGGACTGCACATGGTACACATATGTCCTTAATAGGTTTCAGGTACAGGTGGTCTACTACTTAAGGACACCTGACTTACAGATGACCCCTAGTTATAGACAGACCTCTCTGCTCCCTGTGACCTCTGGTGATGGTCTCTGGACTATAGGCTGCAATGATCAGCTGTATGGTGTCTGTAATAAAGCTTTATTGATAAGCCTTGGTTTTGTTACAGCAAAAAATTTAGAAAATACAATTGTCACTGGGACAAATTTTTTTTTTGTCTGTAGCTACAATTATAAAATATACAATTCCAACTTACATACAAATTCAACTTAAGTACAAATCTACAGAACCTATCTTTGTAAATTACTCTGGAACTTCCTGTATATGAAGAAGGTTCACGGGCTGAGTCCTCTTCATACATACCTGGGGAAGGGGGTGTATGAAGGATTTGCGATTATAAAACCAACTACGCCACCTCCATGACATGTGGGAGTGAAGTGGTGTAGGTTGGACACGGGGCGCTCCTAAATTCTTTTGAAAAAACTTGCAAATTGTTTGCTGGTTTTAACGCAAAACTACACCAGGTTGGACCTGCTATGGTATTGCCCGGTGACTGCTTTTTTCAGAAGATACATCAAGAGGCCTCAGGGTGCTGTCATATGTTAGGGTTTTGATTCGGATTTGTAACAGATTCAAAACGCATTGGGGTGGCCCGCAACCAATTGCGTATTTATTTGTATACAAACAGTTGTGATCGGCAATCAGCGCCCGTTGTCTTGTATTGTGTAAATGCAGGACACTGGGTGTGTATTGTCGATCACATATGTTTTCATACAAACGAATATGCAATTGGCTGCGGGCCGCCCCAGTGCATTTTGATTGAGTTACAAAACACAATAAAAATGCTAACGTGTGACAATACCCTAAGTCTCTCAAGGTATCTGGCAGGACATGGTGGCATGGCCAATGAATATCCCCCCAATCGCAGGTATTAAACTACTAAATGCCACTGCGAAGCACAAGCTGACACTTACTTTGCCATACATTCCAAAAAGCTATTATATTTATTATTTCTGTGCTTGACCAAGTTGGTTAAAGGTAAAGTTACTTGTATACATTTAGTATTTTACTTGACTTGCTAAGCTATAATAACACAAATTTGTTATAACCCATCTTCAAATAGATATTGTTATATACTTTCATACATGTTGTATGGCTCCAACATACATCACTGTATAGCTATATTTGCAGTTCTCAATGCTGTAAACAAATGTATATCCATACATGTCCTAGGAGCTAGTTCTTTATAGCATATCTGTTCAACTAAACACAGGCGGTCCCCTACTTAAGAACACCTGACTTACAGATGACCCCTAGTTACAAACGGACCTCTGGATGTTGGTAATTTACTCTACTTTAGCCTTGGGCTACAATAAACAGCTGTAACATTATCATCCTGGTAACATTATCATCATTTATTGTTCATCCTGGTTTTCTATGACAATCTAATATTTTTAAAATCCAATTGTCACAGAGACAAAAAAAATTGGCTAGGCCTACAATGATAAACTATACAGTTCCGACTTACATACAAATTCAACTTAAGAACAAACCTACAAAAGCTATCTTGCACGCAACTTGGGAACTGCCTATATAGTGTCAATATAGAAACAACCTGACTCCTTCATATAACATATGAAAATATTGTATACTATTCAAAATATATATATATACACACAGTGTATAAACACATACAGAGACAGGCACACATGTTTTACTTATATGTTTTACTTAAATGTGACTGCATTTTCTCTTTGAACTAGCAGAACTAGATTGTATTACAGTATATGAGATAAATTTATCATGGCTTTTGTCTCTCAACAATTTCAGTATAGATTACAGGTGGAAGGCACAGATACAACCTTGAACGATATTAGCAGCGCAGTAACACTTTCCAGTCTTAATAATCCTAACAGTTTAGCAACCACATTACTTTATAATTCTGTTATTGCCAAACACTGAATTGGCAGTAGGCCGAGTAGATGTCATCTACTACACATAGTAGTAATAGTTTAATAATTGCAAGCATATTTCAATATTTTATATTTCAACTTTTTGTATTATACTTGAAGAAAACACTACAAGAAATGTGATATTTAGGAACAACCTCAGAGGGTTAGTTTGGAATACGCTGAATTGCTTGGTTGATGGGTACAACATGTAAGACAGTGTGAACTAAATGTGAGTCTTTGCATGAGCTGTCAATCAATTAACACATAAATTAGGGGTTGCCAAAAATAGTATTAGTGTAAACAAGGCTGTGGAGAGTATGGCTGCCACATGTATATTCACCCTCTTATATAGGTTTGGGCACAAGCTATGCATACCAGTATGTACTTTATGCATAATAGGGACAGCTGCAAAATGACAATGTGTTGTAGCTACCGTAGAATCTAAGTAATTAGTTACTTGAGAATACCAACTAAGAGCAGCCTGCATAGCTTGTGTTGTACCCTGTGATATAGAAAATAAGGCAGCGTGATGAAAATTATGTGACCTCTATTTAAAACATAGTGACAGATAAATAAAGCACAATGTATGCTTCTTTACTGTGGTGCAAATTACATTTCAGAAGTCAATGTTGAATTGTAGCCAGCAACATCGGGATTTTGTTTTACATTATGTTTTTTATGTCATCTGCGTAGGCACAATTCTTGCGGGTATAGACAATTATTGATTATGTTGTATTCTTAATAAGTTATTTAGAGGAATGGTTTTAGAAAAGGTGACCCAAGGCAAAATAAATTTTGTTTTAACCCCTTAGTGACCTGTGCTCATTTGTGTCTTAACGACAAAGCCATATTTGATGCCAACTGCTTTAACTTGCTCAGATGTAGAGATAGTTTTTTTCTGATTTATTTTACTTAATAATAGGATACATTTTAGTTAACATGCTTGAAAAAGGAGAATTTGGCAAAATATTTCCCATTCTCAAAATTCTAAATGTTCTACTTTTCAAACAGATAGTCTTACTACCCAATATAGTTACTAACTAACATAAACCATATCTCTATTTTGGAAGTCCTATAAACCTCACACACACAAGTCACACAATTTTTTGTCAGATACTTCCTCAAAGGATAATAGTGGCTTGAGTGGTAGATGTTGAGAGTAATTGTCATGGTGCATGCATCTCCGAGATCTCTCGCTCAGGTGCAACAAAGACAGTGGAGGGAGAGCGCACCGAGATGGTCAGTTCTCTGGACAGGTGTCCTGGGGTACTCGCCTTGGTGTATGGTGGGAGTAGGGGTGTGGCCTAGATGGGTCGTACACAAGACATTAGTAGTTAGTGCAGGTGCTCAGACACACAGACGGAGGCAAGGTAACAGTAATACTTAAAATAAGCAACTTCCAAACAGGGTCATAAATAACCCTCAATCCACATGGAAGTGCTCAGAGGGGTAATGGTTCCTTTCAGCATTAGGAGTACAATGAACCTGCTGAGAGTAGTAACGAGTGTTTTGTTACTTAGAGTATTCAAGTTGTAGGGCAGTGATGGCGAACCTTTTAGCAGCCGAGTGCCCAAAAAGCAACCCCAAATCCCCCTTATTTATTGCGAGGTGCCAACCAAAACTTAAAGCAGTAACTTATTGCTCCCTGTTCTTCAACAACTTTTAATCATATTGGCCTCCTGAGGACACCAACACAGTAGAAAGATGGAAAATGTTAGCTTCTTTCTGAATGCAGCATCTTTTAAGTTGCTTGGAACTGCAGGAGAGATTCTTTGAGTCCTGATTGGTGCGCTGGGGTAATTGCCCGGGTGCCCACAGAAAGGGCTCTGAGTGTCGCCTCTGGCACCAGTGCCATAGGTTCGCCACCACTGTTGTAGGGGTTCAGCTCACTGGTGAGAGCAAATGCAGTTCACAGAGACACAGAGGCAGTGTCTTCCAGTCTTTATTAGAAGATTAATCACCGGCAAAATATATACAGGCTTGTCACGTGAAACAAAAAAAAATACAAACAAAAGACCTGCCCATCTGGGCGCTAGCTATCACTGTAGCTTTTTCTCTCTAGCTACTAAACACAGGTAATAAACATAAAGGCAGTCCGTACCTTCAGGCTTGCTTTACTCAGCACAACCTCTAGCTCTGGTCAGAGAGACCTCCCATGGTGCAGCTAGGGTCACATGCAAAAACAATCACCCAGCTGCAGAAGAATGCCTTATTGGCATTGCAAATGCCAATAAAATTAGAATTGAAAGCTTATTACTGACTATTGTGGCATTTGCTTGGTTGTTGGTCAAAGAAGTCAAAGACAAATGCAGGAGCAGAGCAGCAGCGATGCAGAGAATGGAGAAGTGAATGTGTTGTGAGATACATCAGCGAAAGTAAAATTAAAAATATATATTAAAGTGCAACATACATACATACAATGCAGATAATCAATATTTTAATTAAAACGCTCCTTATATTGTGCCTATTTATAGGAAGTCTTAAGAGAATATAAAATGGTCATTAAAGATTGCCGACACTGTTTCACGAATACAATAAAAAGAAAGATACTACCTGCAGGGATTTTATCATTAGGACTTTACTACAAACAAATGTCACATGCAGGGGCTAGACACAGACACGCAGCAGGCAGATAAATGACTAACTGGTGGAGCCTGAAATCCATTTCAAACACTGAACTCTGCATGTCAACAGGCCATGCTCCAATGTAGACAGATTAAAGTCTGATTCATTAATGCATAATAAAAGCTGACCTGGGGCAATACAGTATGAACACAAAGCCATTTCATGCAGAAATGTGAATACACTCAGTGCTTTCCAACCACCAACTTGGCAAGTGTTTAACATGAAAAGTCAGCTAATGGATCTTCATGTTCAGAAACCAGTCATTTTCATTTCATCAGAAATCTGCAATACTTAAGGAGACTTTAAGAATGTCACTATCTGTCTATATACCCAAATGTTTCCTGCTGACAGTTAAGTATAAACAAAATCCTTTGTAGTCAAAACAATTCAGATGTAATAAAAAACAAACAATATTTACAAATAGGAAATGTATGATTGAGCTGTACATACATCTTCTTTTATAACATTTACATTTTCCACTGTTGGTGATGGGTTTCTTCAGCTTAGGCTCCTTACCCAGAGCGCTCCTCTACCCATCCCTGTCCTTAGGGAGACGTTTTGCAGTGCTGTTCTTACAGCAAAATATAGAGCGTGCTCTATCTTGTAATGAATAGATAACTCAGAGCATCTCAAAAACATTGATCTTTAGGGGGAGTTACCATTGTGGAGTGATTAATAAATATAGTTAGAACTCCAAGCAAGTATGACCAGGAAAACTTGGGTGCCAATGACATAATAAAGCATGTGAGGCGCAAAGAATAACCTGTTTAGGCATTAATGCTTGCTACATATAGAGATATGCAACTTGAAACTGGCCATGATTATGAAAACCAATGAGCTTGTAAAACCATGGATCAGTAGAAGAAGATTGACAGATCAGGAGTGGGAGGAGCGGAGTGAGCCCTGACACACTATTTGAGGATCACCATAGATGATGGTCTTAAACATGGAGATGTTCCCTACACTGAATAATGCAAGGGTGAGAAATAATGAAATGAATGGAAATTGTAAGCAAAGTCAGAGATAAAAACCGAAGTTGCAAAAAGATGGCAAAAGGAGTGCAAAGTCAAATGACAACAAGTGGTTCAAAAGCAATGAAGAAATTAGGCAACTCAACTCCAGGTCAGGCAGAACAACACACAACGAGGAAAGCCAACTCACCGGCTGGAACAACCAGTCGCAAGGAAGCTTTATTGCTAGCAAATGAAGTGCCAGTGCATTGCAGGCGAGAGGATACTTAGAAGAAGAAAGGCAACAAAGGCAATGTGAAGTTCTGTTTTAGGAAAAGATAGGTCTTAGTCATGTTGATATTACTCCTGGCACATATCCCAACCTTACATCATTTAACTGTAAGAAACAGACAGGTAGAGGTAGTGGTATATGATAGAAGAATAACAGGTGCCAAATACTAATGAACAGCTACTCACATGCCACATCATTTATGAAGGTCATGTGCAACATACCATGCTAATATCAGCCACGCTTATACTATTAGATCAGACAGACCGCCCAGCAGCTCTGAACAGGGAATATACCTCAATGGTATTGTAACCTTTCTTAAAGGACATTTACCATAAGATTTACTGATGGTAGACTTCTGTAACTTAGTTGCTCAAAGTACCATAATATAAGGTTGGCAAAGGCACAGCTCCATTAAGTTCACTTTAGAAGTTTAAACACAAGGTTTTTTCCCAAAACCTGTGATATTTTTGCTCTTCAGAAAGGCATCCAAGTTGTTCTTAAACATGTACAAAGAGTCCACCATAACAACCTCCTGCGGCAGAGAGTTCCACAGTCTTACTGTTCGTGAAATAAAGAATCCCTATCTATGGTGATAGTAGTACCGCCTCTACTCTAGGCATAGAGGATGCCCCCTTGTCCTGGCCACAGGCCTACATATAATCGTTTTGGTTCTAAGCTAAATAATAAGTTTTGTAATCTATCATTTTATTCCCCTAATAATCTTGGTTGCTCTCCTCGTTCCAGTTCTACTTTGTCCTTTTTAAACACTGGTGCCCAAAACTTTATACAATATTCCATGCGTGATCTGACCAGTGATATGCATAAGGGCAAAACTATGTCCTTATCATGGGAAGAATAGCTGCAGTTTTACGAGGTAATTAACTGTTTAGAACATAATTATACTTTTTGTTTCCATGGCCAATATGCATAACCTTTCATTTATCTACATTAGACCTCATCAACCATTTCTCTGTCTATTCCTCATACTCATTCCTCAGAGGGCCCTTACTTTCTGTTTTTAGTTTCTTGCCATTTATACACTTGAAAAATAATTTGGGATTACTGTATATACTCAAGTATAAGTTGACCTGATTTTAAGCCACATATGACTGGGAAAACATATTCACTTGAGTATAAGCCTAGGGAGGGAAATGCATTGGTCAAAGCCATCCCCAGTAATGTAATGCCAAATAGCCTCCCACAGTAATGAAATGCCCAGCAGCCTCCCACAGTAAAGAAATGTCCTGCAGCAGAGCCCCTAGTAATGAAAGCCTCATGCAGCCCCCTAGAAATGAAATGCTGATGCATCTCCCCTTGTAATGAAATGGTGCAGCCCCCGCTAAATAATGAAAGGTCCTTTAGACCCCCTAATGGTGAAATGCCCTTTAGCCACTCTGGTGATGAAATGCTCTGCAGCCCCCTTGATAATGAAATACCCTGCAGCCCCTAATGATGAAATGCCCTTCAGCTAACCTCCACTGATGAAATGTCTTGTAGCCAGCCCCCTGCCCCCTGCAGGCAGCCCCCCCTATTGATGAAATGCCCTAAACCAGCCCCACTACTTATGAAATGCCCTGCAGCCAGCCCCCTATTGATGAAATGCCTTGCAGCCCCTGATTGTATAAAAAAAGAAACTTACATTCTAACCTTCCGGCACTCCCCGATGCTCCGTGCGGCTCCTCTTCCTTCTTTTATTCATGTGTAACAAAGCTGTCAGAGATGTGTTCATGTCGCTGCACTCTTCTTCAAGACGGAAGAAGACAAGTTATTAAAGACAAGTTAAAAGATTGTTGTCCATATGTATATAGAAACAACTTTGGCATTCCATGTGTGTTTCAGTCAATTCATACCTGCACAAAATATCTGAAGCAGATCCTTATCCATCTGGCTGTGGGAGAAGTCAAATTCTAAACGATAAAGTAAGGGAATCCAGCATCCTTTAAAAGTGCTTAGTACAATGTGTTTGAGTCCATTTAGGCCAAGATGAAGAGTGCATGTCACTGCAAATACATTGCTTTTTGTATGGACTTAAGCACCTTGTTCTCTAAAATGGATAAATAAAGTATCAAGATATTTTTAAAGAATGCTGGATTCCCTTACTGTATCATCTAGAAGTTAAAAGAATACAAGGATATGAAAGAAGTCTCAGATAGAAAAAAAGGACTGCCCAGGCAGAGTGCCAAAAATCACACTATGACGCAAGTCTCCAGTAGTAACAAGGTAAAACTAAAAAGGCTACTTACCCAATAATTAGGTACTCTGTCCGGTGTCCACCTCAATGTACATTTCAATGCACAGATCTTTTTCAAGATTTTTGAAAAAGATCTGTGCATTGAAACATGTTTCAGGATGGACGCCAGACATAGTACCACATTGTTGTGTAAGATTCTCTTATCTTGTATCATTAAAATTTTAATAAAAAGAGATTATCCTTACCTCCTCAGTTGCTCCCATTGGTCCTTGCTGCCGCCGATCTGTGCCATGCCCCTGTTTTTTACAGAGGCAGGCGCTACCATTCGACTACTTCAGCCCGTTTGATACAGAATGCTGCATCGGGCACGGGGCATAGGACACATGGCATGGTAGGGGGGTGTTGAATAGTTGATACCTTTTGTTTCATTTAAGAATACACTTATACCTAAACTTAAGTGTATTACAGAAATTATATGCAATAATCTACTACCTGCCCTATAGTGACTAAGTCTGGGAGACAATTTTAATTTTATTTAAATATGATTCTGGAGGTGATTTGTCTACTTATTTATCTATTCATTATGTGTAAACCTATCTATCTTTTACTGTGCTTATGACTAACATTACATTCATGAGACAACAGTGAAATTAAAATTACATTGATGACCTACAGTGCTCTATGTTATTAGGCAGAAATACTAAGTGGAAAGCAAAATGTGTTTTTCCTTGTAACATAATCTATAATCCAATTTAAAATGGAACATTTATAGTTGTTTTTGAATATTGCAAAACCAAGTTTTTGTTGATGGCTGAACAAAGGCAGTGCAATAAAGTGCTATGCCTTTTAAGCTGCACACTTTCAGATAATTAATCTAATTAAGTTTAATAGATGCAGCAGACTAATGTAGTGATTAATTAAACTGCATTTAGGAGTGAAGAGCTATTTTCCCTTTGTCGAGTCAAGTTGGCAGTTACATTTTTATTATTATTTTTCACTGTAGATCTCTATTCACTTATAATATGTTAGTCAAGTAGTCAGTGTGACAGACGTTGCGCTCTTTCTTATTCTGCAGCCTTGGCAAATTGTATAGACTTTTTAAGAGCTTCATGGAAATTCTGTGCTTTTCTATAGACATCACTTTTGAAAATGTAAAAAGAAAAATACATTTTACTTTTTTCCTTTGTTTTTGTTTCTTAGGGAAAGAATGTGACAGAAAGGTAAGCTGGAAAGCATATGCTGCATTCTAAAAATGTGCTGCATAACAAATGTATTGGAAATCTCATGACAATGCGGAACAGTGAGGGCTCCTTGAGGCAAGGACTTTGGCTGTCTATCAGCATGGCACAGAGAATATTGCTTAGGCATCACCATTGGGTCTAAATCCAGTATGCTGTATGGACTTAATCCCAGAGGTAATGGTTGTCTGGAAACATTGATGGCTTTTGATGTTGGTGAAGTTACCTTACAACTCTCCATTGTTCCATCCATACAATGCTTAATGCCCATTTGACTCACGCTGAATCACATTGGATTAAAAAAGTCTAAAAATAAATTAGCATGGCAGAGTGATGGGGACAGAACTAGAACCTAACTTTTACTTGTGTAGTCATAGCCATCAAGACAAGGTTCTGATGCTACAATCATGCTACATAATTTCTTTGCTAGTAAATCTACTGTCAGAATCACTTATACTTCCATGCACGGCTATTGTCCTGCAGTCCAGAACTGTTTTTGTTATAATCTTGTATCCCTGCAATTTTCTAAAAAATAGCTTCACAAGGGGTATCATCAAAGTCCCTCCGGCCTCACCCACATTTAATTTAATCCCCTGATTGCGTTGTAGTATTTTCCTTGTCAGCTGGAATATACTACCATGCATGTGCAATATTTGCAGGGAGCCAGATGACATCACCAACTCTCTGCCTGGATAGAGATGGGACAAGGAGTGAATAAATTAAAACCTGGAAGAGCCTGGAGGAGCACTGATGATGCTCCCAGAGCCCCTGAGGCTTATTTGGATATTTATAAAATCTATTTTTTAGCATATTCCAGGGATTCAAGAATATAACAGTTCTGGACTGCTGATGGTAGATTTCCTTTAACAGTATGTTATGCGCCCCGGAGTCAGAGCATACCATCTTCATACAATTGATTACCATGGTGCTCCTGCACATACTGCAATTCCCTGGTGCATGCAACACAATGATCTGTGGTGCAGATCCTCACCTATGGAATAGACAGAGCACAGGAGCTTGTGGCTTGCTGCTTGTGAGATGAAGAGATTATGTCTAACAGGTACAGAGGATACCAGCAACAGAGAAGGTGAGTATTTATGTTTTAAGGGCCACTGTAGAGGCACTGTGGCTATTGGATAAAGTGAGTGGGCATTGTTACAACAATAGCTACTGTGGGGGTACTGTTACTATACTGGCAACTGCGGGAGCCTTGTGAATATGTTTGCACTATTACTATATCGACTACTGTGGGATCCCCATTGACTACTGTAGAGACACTTCTATGATATTGGATAATATTTGGGGCCTGTGATTATATAAGCTTTGGTGCAAGCTCTGTTACTATATTGGCAACAGTGAGTACAATTTACTACAAGTGGGGACTACAATGGAGGCACTGTTACTGTATTGCTACTATAGAGATAGTAACTGTTATAATATTGCCTACTTTTGTGGTCATGTGACTATATTGGCTACTTTGGAGCACTGTTACTATATTGGCTACTGTAGGGAAATAATATGAATATTTAGGGGAACAGTATTAAGTTTATTTTATATTATTATATTTTATATTTTTTGTGTTGCTAAATCTGCATACACAAGTCATGTCTGGGAGTAGTTTACATGGCAGGTAAGTTGAAAAAGATAATGAAAGAACTTTTCCAATCAAAGACATCAGGGATCATTTATCTTTATTTTTCTTCCTTTTTTTCTGTCTTTCTTAAGACATTTTTTGGCACATTGGAATTTTTGAGGATATTTGTTTTTCGTCAGTAAGACACACTGGGGCAGACTTATCAAGATGTCCGAAAGTCAGAATATTTCTAGTTGCCCATGGCAACCAATCACAGCTCAGCTTTCATTTTTACCAGTGCTCATGAATATGTAAAAAGGGAGCTGTGATTGGTTGCCATGGGCAACTAGAAATATTCTGACTTTCAGACAGCTTGATAAATCTGCCCCATTATCTTCTACTCCAGATGTGCTAAATGTCGCAAATGATATTTATCATTTCAAATTGTCTAAAATATGTGACATTTTTTGGCGCAAAAAACTCTAGACGGAGCCATACTTAAAGAAAACTTAGAACAAGGAAATAAATGACTTGCAACATTTGTGCAACATTTTTGCAATATTTGTAACAAATGTTTCAAAAAGAGATCTAAAAAATAAGCCCATTTGACATAAGGAAAAAGTGAGATTGATAAATTACCAAGGTATCAGATGCAAAAACTAGCCAAAACAAACAGAGATAAGATAAATGACCCCATCATCTGTGGGTCACCAGAAGTATTACAAGTTCCTGTATTACTCATGACCTTACAATTCTGTAGCATCTCCTGTGTGCTGTGACTCTCTGCTATCTTCTCCTATAAAAGAAGCTACACGGAGGCAGTCTTATACTAAATGAGATTTATCATACAACATCAGACACTATGATAAATATGGTGCGTTATAAAATGATTGATTGTGGTAATGTATCAATATAATAAGATTGGTTCCGGTGCCGTTTCTATGTAGTAGGCTTAGTTCTGGTAAAATATCTGTGATGAACCCCCACTCTTGAGTCCCATCATGGGGTACACTTAAACTAGGGAGTCTCCTAATTTATTATTTTTATTTATTTATAGAGCACAATTAATTCCATGGTGCTGTACAATTAGCAAGGGGTGCACATACAATTAGCAAGGGGTGCCCCCGCCAGCATCCTCCTGATTGGCTCCTGCCAATTCCGGCTCGCCCTTATAATCCGGCATCTCCCTTCACTCCCTGCCGGATCTTCTCCTATGGAAGAGAAAGCCCATTAGCGTTTCCAGAAACTTTCCTGTGTGTCTCCAGCATTCCCATACGCTCCTGGTGTGTCCTGTCTTTCAGCGTTTCCAGACGCCTCCGTGTCTCCTGTCTCCAGCGTTCCCATACGCTCCTGGTGTTCCTGTCTCCAGCGTTACCAGTGTTCCTCCGTGTTCCTGTCTCCAGCATTACCAGGGTACCTCTGTGTGCTCCTGCCATTCTGTCTCAAGTCTTCAGTCTGCCTCCGTGCTTCCTGCTGTGCCTCCCAGGGTTCCAGTCCAGCGGTGTCTGCAGTCCGTGCCAGCGTTACCAGTGTTCCTCGGTGTTGCTACTGTCATCTCAGGCTTGGACTGTTTCCTGCACATCCCTGTACCTTGGCTGCCACCGTGGGCCTCATACGATCTCCCAGGGGGGTCCAGAGGGTCCACTGGTCCACAGACTCCTCCCTCCAGACTCTTCCCATAGAGACTTTAGTTCCCTTGTCTGTATGACCCTTTACAGTATATATATATATACATATATATATATATATATATATATATATATATTTTACAACACAAATCTCGCCCAACTATCTAAGACTCTTAACACCCACAGAAGCTGCCACCACCCACAATTTATTTCTACTGCGAAGGCAGTAGGCTCCTCATTCCCACAACTCACACTGGCAAATCATGAAGAATATACAATAACTAAATATGCTATTCTATAAGAGACTTGTTAACTTTGATCACTTCAGAAATGACTGCAAGCATAGGCTTATTGAGTTTTGCAATTTAATACATGTACATGCAGTGCATTAATAAAATATGCAGTTGTCAGAAAAAGAAAAAAGTGTATACAAAATATATGCACAGTACATACATATCAGGCAGCCTTCCAGTGAAGATGGATTTCCCAAGACTGACAAAGGGGGTTTCCCAGACTCACTAATTTAAATCCAGTGGGTTTTTGCTCCCACCACCTGATTGTGATATCATTGAGAGGAGGAGGTTTGCATGCTAATGTTGCCTACCCCTTCTTTCAGTGAGGTACATTTTTGTTGATGATTTTATGAAAACCTCATAACTCTTGATTGGAAGATGTCATAACCATGCAATTACCGCTAATCATCTGGATATCTTGTTACCTCTCAACCCATGCCAAACTTGGGGTGGCTAGGCTTAAAATTAGGGGTGTTCCGTGATTTGACCATGTTCTCGAATAGCTAAAGTCTTGAAATTTAAAACGCAGGTACAGTAAAGCCCCTTTTGTCTAAAGGCTGACTCAGTGGGGCAGATTTATCAAGCTGTTTGAAAGTCAGAATATTTCTAGATGCCCATGGCAACCAATCACAGCTCTCTTTTAAAACACTCATGAGCACTGGTAAAGTGAAAGCTGAGCTGTGATTGGTTGCCATGGGTAACTAGAAATATTCTGACTTTCAGATAGCTTGATAAATCTGCCCCAGTGTGTCTCTTAAAGGTTTGCATACTAATGAAGCCTTCTTTGTTCATGAGAGGTGAATGTTGGTACCTAGCTATTTTAAGCAGCATGTGTTAGGGTCCTTAACTCCTTAACGCTCTGCGCCGTAGCTCTACGGCGCAGAGGTATAAGGAGTGTATGAAGAGGGCTCACGGGCTGAGTCCTCTTCATACAAAGGTGGGGGTTTTTGCAAAATGCATAAAACCCCCACCGCTAATAACCGCGGTCGGTGCTTGCACCGATCGCGGCTATTAACCCCCTAAACGCCGCCTGCAAAGTCGCAGGCGGCGTTTAAAAGACGGCGGCGCGTGGGCGCCGCCATCTTTTTTTTGATCGCCACGCCCCCGAACGTCATCGGGGGGTGGCGATCAGTTGCCATGGTAGCCTCGTGTCTTCTCTTGACACGAGGCTATCTGGCAGCTGCATATTCGTTACAATGAGCCAGTGGCTCATTGTAATGAATGTGCTGCAAAAATGCCATATATTGCAATACAGAAGTATTGCAGTATATGGTAGCAGCGATCTGACCATCTAGGGTTAATGTACCCTAGATGGTCTAAAAGATAGTGAAAAAAAAAAGAAAAAAAAAAGTTTAAAAAATAAAAAAAATTAATAAAATATTAAAAGTTCAAATCACCCCCCTTTCCCTAGAACGGATATAAAACATAACAAACAGTAAAAATCACAGACATATTAGGTATCGCCGCGTCCCAAAATGCCCGATCTATCAAAATATAAAAACGGTTACGGCCGGCGGTGACCTCCGAGGCGGGAAATGGCGCCCAAATGTCCGAAATGCGACTTTTACACCTTTTTACATAACATAAAAAATGAAATAAAAAATGATCAAAATGTCGCACAGACCTCAAAACGGTAGCAATGAAAACGTCGCCTCATTTCGCAAAAAATGACCCCTCACACATTTCCGTGCGCCAAAGTATGAAAAAGTTATTAGCGTCAGAAGATGGCAAAAAATTTTTTTTCTTTTTTGTACACATTCGTTTAATTTTTGAAAATGTATTAAAACACAATAAAACCTGTATAAATTTGGTATCACCGCGATCGCACCGAACCAAAGAATAAAGTAGGCGTGTTATTTGGAGCGAAGAGTGAAAGTCGTAAAAACTGAGCCCACAAGAACGTGACGCACGTGCGTTTTTTTTTCAATTTTTCCACATTTGGAATTTTTTTTCAGCTTCGCAGTACACGGCATGTTAAAATAAATAACATTACGGGAAAGTAAAATTTGTTACGCACAAAATAAGCCCTCACACAGGTCTGTACACGGAAAAATGAAAAAGTTATGGATTTTTGAAGTTGGAGAGCGAGAAATGAGGCGAAAAACCCTGCGTCCTTAAGGGGTTAAAGTCACTCTCTACCCAGTTACCCCCTGTGGAGAAACGGCTCCTTAGAGGAATGTTGATTGCATGTCAATAAATGCAATTTGGTGAAGTAATATATGAGAGGATGTGGACCACAATCAATAAAAAAAGAAGTGAAAAATGTAGAACTTGTGTAATATTATCACAATATCTATATGGCAATCTTGGCTGTGGCAACTTTGTATGTAGCAATTTTGCTTCTGTTACTGTATCTCTATCGAAATGTTGGCATATGGCTTCCTATATAACTCTATTTAAGCATGGCTTGAAATGCTTAAATTAGCAAATTTGTCAAAATGTTGCAAATATCATCAAAACAAGATAAATGCTATCTGTGTTTAAGTGGCCAAACCTGCTAGGCATTTTACACTTTTCTGTATTACCTCAAGCTGGAATGAGGAAATTTGAAATAAAAACGTGTTTAAAACACCTAATGAGTTTTGCATTGTATACTTCATTCAGGTGATTAACCCCTAGGGGACACAGCCTATTTTGGCCTTAAGGACGCGGCCCCATTCTTCAAATCTGACCTGTGTCACTATAAGTGGTTATAGTTTTGGAACGCTATGAGATATCCAGGGGATTTTGAGATTGTTTTCTCGTGACACATTGTACTTCAAATTAGTTTAAAAATTTGGATGATATCTTTTGTGTTTAGTTATGAAAAAAAACTAAATTTGGCAAAAATTTGGAAAAATTCTTTATTTTCAACATTCTAAATTCTCTACTTTTGATGCAGATAGTCATAGCTCCCAAATAAATTCATAACTTACATTTCCCAAATGTCTGCTTTATGTTGGCATGGTTTTTTAAGATTCCACATATTTTACTAGAATGTTATGAGGCTCAGAATTTAGGTATCATTTTTCAAATTTTTTGTAAAATCACCAAAACCTGTATTTAGATGGACCTGCTCAACTTCTAATTGACACTGAGAGGCCTAAATAATAGTGGGACTCGTAAAATACCCCATTGTGGAAACTACACACCTCAACGTATGAAAAACCACTTTTAAGAAGTTTGTTAACGCTTTACGTGTTTTATAGGGGTTAAAACAAAATGGAGGTGCAGTCTGCAAATTGTAATATTTTTTCACAATACACTCATTTTGGGTGGAAAATTAAACATTTACAATGGATTAAATGAATAAAGGCTCCACAAAGTTTGTTACCCAATTTCTCCCGAGTACACGGATACCCTATATGTGGTGGTAACCTGCTGTATGGGCGCACGGCCGGGCATAGAAGGGAAGGAGGCGCCATCCAGATCAGATTTGCTATGTCACATTGTACAGGCTATCATTTTTTTCTTTTTTTAATGTGGACCTATAGGGGCTTATTTCTTTTGCCACATGAGATGCACTTTTCTGGTAAGTAATTTGGGGGAATCTATAGGCTAATCGGTGAGATTTTATTAACTCTTTGTTGGTGGAGGAAATGAAAATCATCACTTTTCAGGAAGATTTTTATGGGGTTTTTTTTTTGGCTGTTTACCATACCATAAAAATAGTATATTATTTTTATTTTATGGGTCGCCACGATTACAAAAAGACCTCATTTATATAGATTTTTTATTTTTTTCCCATTTTTAGTGCATAAAAAGTAATTTGGCAAAAATGTTGTTACTTTTAGCATGACCGTCTTTCATATGCATAACTTTTTTATTTTTCGCCTCACAAATCTGTTTAAGGGCTTATTTTTTGCGAGAAGGATTGTTCTTTTTAGTGGTCTTATTTTAGAGTGCATAACATTTTTTAAATCCCTTTTTAGAGCATTTTTATAGGGTATTAATTGAAAATGATCTTTTTTCTGGAGCTTTTTTTTGTTTTGTTTTTTACGGGGTTAACTTTGCGGATCTAATAACGATTCTGTTTTATTATGCAGATTGTTACGGACGCAGGGATACCAAATATGTGGGGGTTTTGTGTATTTTATTCAATTGTACTGAATAAAAACCAATTTGGAGAAAATCTTGTTCATTTTAGCATCATCATCTTTTCATATGCATAACTTTTTTATTTTTCGGCTGACAAATCTAGTTAGGGGCTTATTTTTTGCGAGAAGAGTTGTTCTTTTTAGTGGGCTTATTTTGGAATGCATAACATTTTTTAAATTACATTTTAGAGCATTTTTTTATAGGGTATTAATTAAAAATTATCTTTTTTCGGAACGTTTTTACGTTTTTTTTTCTACGGCGTGTACCGTGCGGGTCCAGTAACGATTCTGTTTTATTATACAGATTGTTACGGACGCGGCAATACCAAATATGCGGGGTTTTTGTGTTTTTGTGTTTTTTATACTTTATTAAGTGTTTTTATGGGAAAGTGACATTTTAGGGGCTTATATTTTTATGTATTTATTTTTTATTTATTATAATGTGTAGTGTTAAGTGTTTTTGCATATTTTTACTTATAAATACTTGAACTTAAACCAGTGATGCTCTGATCGCTGGTTTAAGTTCAATACACTGCTCTACAATACTATTTTATTGTAGAGCAGTGTAAACTGTCTGAGCAAGCTTGCGCATGCTCAGACAGTTTACAGTCAGACCTGGAAGGGGTCTGACTGCCATGGAAACCGGGCAGCTCCGGGGCACATGCCAGTCCTCGGAGCTGCCCGGAAGTGGATCGGATCCCCCGGTAAGCGGCACGGGGGATCCGATCCACAGCGCAAACACCCTTACACGCCGCGGTCATGTTTGACCACGGCGTGTAAGGGGTTAACACCCGCGATCGGAGCCGGCTCCGATCGCGGGTGTTAGCGCAGGCTGTCAGCTGTACTAGACAGCTGACAGCCGATGCTTCTGGTACCGGCTCCGTTCGTGAGCCGGTGCCAGAAGCAGGACGTTATAGAACGTCCCCGTGCGCTAAGCATCTAGCCCCGGGGACGTACTATAACGTCCTGGTGCGCCTAGGGGTTAAATTAAATATTTATCAGGGCCTCTGCACCATGTCAGTGCTAGCACTTGCAATTATTTTGCCCTTTCCGCCACCTTCACACCAGTGGGGCATAAAGGGGTGTGAAGCGCAGGGGGGGGGGGGGGGTCGTGGCCGGCTGTGTTTGTTTCTACGCCAGCCCGACACATCAAGACATAAATATCCCCAGTGTACAGATATACATTTGATGGAATGATCTCATAAAGAAATGTAACAAATAATGTGATTGGGCTTTAATTTATGTGAACCGCACAAATACTTCTTTTGCCCATTTTGGGTATTAAGCGAACAAAAGGTAATAGTTCCAGGAACCAGGCCATTGGTGACTATATTGACTTCTTTCTTTAGAGTAAAAGTTGCCTCAGACAGACTTGATAGCAGTAAACATCCCTGTGTCTTATAATACTGCTGCTAATACTATGCAGATTTACTTTAACCCCTTTAGCCCCCGTGACATTGTGGAACATCATGTGGAACATCATGGTGACTTTCTGTTTGCGCCAATGACGTTCCCCAAGGTCATGTGGATCACACAGGCACAGAGCCTGTATTCCATGCAAGAGGCTGGCTGTATGTGACAGCCGAGTCTCTGCACGAGCAGTCGGAATTGTGATAGTCATTATTCTGGCTGTTTAACCCTTTAGGCGCAGCAGCAAGTAAAAGTGTGCCCCACCTCTCCTCCCAGTGATCGGCCACCCCCGCACCTAGTATAGGGGTGCCGATCTCCAAATGAGTTTTAATGTTTTTAGAACAAGTCAAA
The DNA here is from genome assembly GCF_040894005.1 of Engystomops pustulosus. Lineage (NCBI taxonomy): Eukaryota > Metazoa > Chordata > Amphibia > Anura > Leptodactylidae > Engystomops > Engystomops pustulosus. Next base: position 133,273,457 of record NC_092413.1, on the reverse strand, counting down.
CATAAAAAAGCTATATAATGGGATATCTCCACAACCGTACTGACCCATAGAACATAAGTAACATGTTATCTAAGCTATTTGGTGTATAAAACACAAAAAAGCACGTAAAAATCAATTACTGAATAGATTTTTTTTTTGCAACCCCAACCCAAAAAATGCTAATAAAGGTTAAACAATGGGGTATTGCACCCCCAAATATAGTGTTACTTGAGGGGTCTAGTTTTTAAAATGGAGGTTTTTACTGCCCTACTATATTAGGGACTGTTCCAGCTAAATCCCCCAATAGACGCTCCTTCCCTTCCAAGTCTTGCAGTGTGCCCATACAGAAGTTTGTGGGATATTTCTGCATTCAGGAGAAACTAAGTAACAAACAATGGGGTGCATTTACTTTTTTAACCCCTTCTTAAAATAGGTTTTTTGTAAAAAGATTTTCACTTCACATGAGCCAAAGTAAATACTTTCTATAAAAAGTGGTAAAAAGCTCAATATCAACATAGATAAATTCTCTGGGTGGTGTAGTTTCCAAAATCGGTGTCGCGGGTGTTCCTGCAACCCCCCCTCTCAGGTCGTAGGCGGATCCGTGTGCCTCCCTGTGTCCCCTCAGCTGTGCGGCAGACTCACTCGTCTGTCTGGGATACAGCGCTGTCTCCCATTCTGTTCCTGACCTTGCTTCTCTGCTGCCTGCCCTGACCTTCTGTTCTGCCTCTGATGTTAAACCTGTGCTTTCTGTCTCAATCTGCTGCCTGACCCCGACCTCGATTCTGCTTCACAAATCTGTACTTTGCCTTATTCACCACTGCCTGTGGAGCAACCTGGTGTTACCACGCCGCAACAAGTCCAACCCGCTTTGTGGCAGGCTCTGGTGAAAACTGGGTACCACTTAGATTGCAGGTATCGGTTTACGTCATCGTCCACAGTGGTACAGTGGGTCCACTACCCCTGCATCCTGACAATAGGATCATTTGTGGGGGGAGTTCATTGTTCTTGTAGCTCAGGAACTTTTTAAATATATAATGCCACCTGAAAACAACATCATCAAAATCTGCCCTCTAAAAGCTCAATGCCTCCTTCCGTTTTTCACTCTGCTGTGCTCCCCTAAAGTATTTTACATTAACATGTGGAGTATTGCCCAACTCATCAGAAAATACACATGTGTTTTTTTATTGTCAAAATGTAAATTCCAAAGAGAACTTCCATTTTGTTTTAATTCTTGTGAGAAGCTTAAAGCCTACCAAAGGCTGTTTTGAATAGTTTGAGGGTGCAGTTTTAAAATGGGGTGATGTTTGGGGAGTTATTATTAAATAGAATTTTGAAAACCCTTACGTAGATGAATTGTTCGCTAAAAATATTGAATCTGAAATTTGCTTAAAAATTTGTGAAATTGTAATTCGAACTGTAAGTTTCCTAACAGCTTAATAAAATAAATCAACATATAAAACAATTATGTCAATGTAAAGCGGCCATATGGGTAATGTTATGTGCCAACCAATTTGGTTGGTTATACTAACTGTATGGTAGGTATAACATTTAGAAATCAGAAAAATAGGAAATCTTTAAATATTTTCACCAAATTTCTAATTTTTTACAAATAAGTGCAATACAATACAACTAAAATATAGCATTAATGTGAAGTACAACATGTCATGAAAAAACAGTCTGAAAATAAACTTGGTAAGTTTAAGCATCCCAAAGTTATAACTGTATATTTTGACACAGGCATATTTGAAAAATCGGGCTGATTTACAACTACATGTCCCAAAACGTTATAGTACTCTGTGATGCAGTAAGGGCTATATTGAGACAGCCCACAGACTAAGCTCTCTCCTTACAGAGCTGGAATCAGCTGTTTTATACAGTTTACTCCTCTCTTTAATTGACCTGATTGGTCAATTATGGCACTGATTGCAACAGTTAACCTGTTAAGCGATGTGGTTGAACCCAATCAGGGCACCAAACAGTGGGTTCTGCCATCTTGGATAGCCAATCCGAGACCACCATAGCATCATTGAAGGCCGCTGGTTGCTTGTCATGACAGCCTGAAGTTTCATAGAGACTCCTAGGGCCACCTGAACAGCGGCATATGCTCAATTTACTGCAATACAGTAATATTACAGTATATTGTATGAGCAATAGGATTAAAGTGGAATAAAGGAAAAAGAAATGAAAGAAAATATTTTTTACTAAATGTTAAAATGTATAAATCACCCACTTTCCCTAGACATATAAAAATAAGCCTCAAAAAAGTAATTGACATGTTAAGGAACCCAGCATCCCAAAATACCTGATCTATCAAAATATAAAAATGGTTATCCCATACCGTAAAAGCCATAATGAAAAAAAAAGAATCCAAAGCAGTGTTTTTTTGTAACTTTTTCACCTATAAATATTTTAATCAAAAGTAATCAAAAGGTCATATATGTCCCAAATTGATATAAATACAACACACAGGTCTGAAGTTTACTGTTGTCAGAATATGGTGAACAGGTAATTTTTTTTCGTTAAACAAAAGGTAAATAGCAGAATTCTATCAATTTCCAACAAAAAATCTACATACACATTTCCCCTTTTATTACCCACTGAAAACTCAGTGCAGTGTATGTTGCAGTGTAATATTGTCAAGCAATATCTTAAAAATGTATCTCAAGATTTTTCAGCAGAATCTCTAGTGAATTGTGGCTGTGTGAATTTTGAGCATCACACCAATTTAAGAATAAAAATATCTGATTTAAATGATATTATTCTCTGAAAAATCATTAATGAAAATGACAAGTATATGTGAAAATATTTGTAACACAAGAAAAATTAAATGTTCTAATTAAAGGAACTATGGCATGCCGATTCCATATGTAATAACAAGATAGCTCTCTTCATGTAGCATGACATAAACATTCCTAGAACTCTCTCTACTGTATCTTATTTTTAAATGGAAGTGCGCCATCCCCAAGCACAAGAACACAACTGAACAAACACCTCCAAAGCTAAGTGAACTTCTCTTGCCAACAACAGCATGTCATGACTCCAGGCACGCAGAAACTGTACAAAGGCTCACACTACATTACAATGCATTGAAAGAGTAATGATACAATTTCCTAGTAAAAACTTCAAAGCTCAGAATTCCATTGCATTTTAATTATATCATAATAAAATATTTTACGCATGAATTATGAGTCTTTTCATTTTTACTTGTAAAAGAAACGTAAAAGGCTTGTGTGAGTAGACTTCAGTGTCCGATCATCTAACTACCAGCAATATTTAAATCAACCTTCTTTCATAGCACAGAGATACAAAGCAGTTTTTCCGCCTAGGGACATTGATGTATAATTACCATGGATGCATTTTAATATTTATACTTTAAGATCTTGTTTTATATATCCAGGTCATACATTGTATAGTTAGCTATTATATTCATAAGATCAATCACTACTAGAGGTAGATAGATAGAAGAGTAATAAAGGGACTGGATTCGGGAAGGACAAATAAGACAGTGAGCCCAGAACTTGTAAGGAGCCCAGGCTTGGAAGAATTCTGGAGGTGGTATAATCTGAGGAGATGTGTTCTTTAGGACCATATCTCTTCCAATGAACCCGATATTGGACATCAGTTTGGAGCATGCAAGGATCCAAAATCTTTTTTACCTTAAATTCCAGTACACCCCAGACCACAATGGAGCTAGAGGGTATCTTTTTCAGAGGGGACTTGTGAAAAACATTACCGAATGTGAAAAGAATTAGGAAATTGTAGTCTGACACAAGATTAACAATTCCAATAAGAGCATACAGCCCAGTATATCAAGGAGTAAATTTCTCAGACTGAGCTTCAAGGCGCAGGTTCTTGGTAGATAACCACACTTGTTCCCCCAAATTTAGAACCAGGAGACAGCTTTTTGTTGACCTGACATTGTTGACTGGCTTATTGGAAAGTTGTTTTGATGGAAGGGTTAAATGACTCAGTGGGGGTCTTCCATCTTTATTTATGTGTGTGTTTTTTGCTTTTTCTGAGCTTTAGTCTTGTTTCAGTTATCTTAGAGACGAAAAAAGGCTAGCAATGAGTGCGCTGATGTGGAGATCCACGGGCATGCACCAACAGGGCCAATAGTAGAGAGGAGATAAAAAGATTCAAGTGCAATCTATTGGGAGCGAGATATATATGATAGAATGACTCTCACCTTGTCCAGTAGGAAATAGAGCATGTCATAGATATATTAGAGAAGAGGAGCTGCTGCCGACGGGACACAGGTCCGTTCATCCAGCGGTGGCGAACTTGGCGGTGTAGTGAGGATCCACGAGGTATTGTCCCGTTCTGGTAGGTGCTTCTGCACTCAGTGAATGGATCAGACTCTTATATCCGTAAAATATTTTTAATAGAAAGGTAAAACACAACGCGTTTCGGCTCCGGGCTGGAGCCTACGTCAGGTGAAAAATTACATGCCTTGGTCAGGTGAAAAATTACATGTAATTTTTCACTTGACGAAGGCTCCAGCCCGGAGCCGAAATGCGTTGTGTTTTACCTTTCTATTAAAAATATTTTATGGATATAAGAGTACGATCCATTCACTGAGTGTAGCAGCACCTACCAGAACGGGACAATACCTCTTGGATCTTCATAGTTATCTTAGAGGGTAATATATCAGGCGTTTGTGCCTGTTGGTTTCTCAAGCCTTTTTATAAAAGTAGGGATAAATGTAAGAATTTAAGTTTTCAAAAGTTTCTCTGCAGCACAACAACTACCTAATACGCAGAAGATTTGTGTTCCTGCTAAGTTCTATTATAATAAAGGTGAAACAGAATGGCGCTCACACACTGGCGTCAAAGTGTATGCTGATTTTTATTAGAACTTACTAAAAACCTACTCACAATACACATACAGTGTATACATGCACTTTTTTCACAAACTTTGTGCCAGTGTATTTAGATCTGATAATAAGATAATTATTGACTTAATTTACAGTAGATTCCTAAACATTACTATATTAACACCTTTTATAGGATTGTTAGTATGAAGCATTAAAACATTTTGCACCTGTGTAAAAGTTTTGCACAGTACAATAAATAGACAGCACGTATTTTATCAGATTAGAGGTAAAACCGCAATCTAAAGCTTAAAGGGGTTGTGTCACCATAGCACATTGCTGTAATTGAGCCCAGTGCATTGTGACAAGTACTTTCACCATTTACACTTATTACAAAATCTGCAGCCTTACTGAGATAACTCCTTTTGTCCTAGTTGCTGGCGCCCTCTAGTGGTAGCTGTGTCCCGTCCTGAGCAACAGCTGATCTGGCCGAGTCTGCGCACAAGGAGTCAGCCAGCTGCTGCATATTCCTCCTCAGGCTCACAGCTCCTCTCCACACTGAGAGATCAGCTGACACAGTCCAGCCAATAGGAGAGAGGAGGAGGGGCAGAGAGCTTAGCTGTATAGTGATACCAGTGATGCCTGTGATCTCCACTGCTTATTTCAAGCCTCAGCTTCACCAGGGCTTCCTGCATCACATGCCAGGTAACTGCAGCCAGACCTGGGTGTCTGATACACAGAGGACAGAGCTCTTCTAACATGGATCCATGAGAGCAGCCCTCTCCTCCCTCCACCATTAGTCAGGTCACACAGGAGGCTGCAGAGATAACACAAGTAACAGGCTGAGCTCTGACCTCTCCTGATGCAGCCCTCCTCCTGTACTCTCCACCATGCACTGTCCCTCCATGTTACACTCCTCTCCTGCAAAGGGGTCTGACTAGCAGGGAAGTAGGTCCTATCTAAATCCTATTATCTATCATCTGTCATCTATTTACTATCTATCTTCTATCTATCCATCTCTTACCTATTTATATATCATCTATCTATCTATCTATCTATCTGTCTCATATCTGTCTTTCTTTCTATCTATTTATCTATATCATATCTATCTATCACCTTTCCTATCTAGCTTCTATCTAGCAATCTTATCACAATAGATAGGGACACATTTATTACAGCTTGTACGCCAAAAAGCAGGCATACAAGCTGTGATTTAATCACAATTCCTTACAAAATACACAAGAGAAGCAATCAACTGCCCCAAAGTAACATACGAAAATGCAAATGTTTATTAATAAAAATGATAAAAACCATGTTAATGCACCTCATTTCAGGGACAGAGAAGCACAAAACAGTTTCCCTGAAAACACCCCTTACTCCTGCCAAGTGTCAAATATAATCAAACATGATACTGGACCTTCAGAATAAATGGTATGAGAAATACATGAAATCAGAAAGATCTCTGACTCAATGGTACAATAAATTTATACAAGTAGAGCAAGGTTAGTGCAACCAAGTAGCTGGAGATCCCCAAAAGTGCATTGTCCGACTACAATACACATCTGCCATGATTCACAAAGGTGAGGCCAATGAGTTGTGCAATAACTGCCGCTGTCAGTGCTGTGCATGTGCCTGGCCCCTCCCACATCTGCTTCTGTGTGGAGCAGAGTAGAGGCTGAACAAAGCATCATAATAACACATAGAAAGGTATCTTTACTTTACATATAGATTTTTGAAATATTTTAACTTCTTTGACAGCTTTTTGGAGTAATTTGTTTTGCGGCATAACCCCTTTAATATCTAAAGTTACAGTAACATGACAGGTTGACCACCAATCATTAAAGATCATATGAAATGTTGTGTAGTTTAGGGTAAGCAATTTGATCTAATCTCTAGATTAGATCAAATCGCTTACCCTGTATATTTAGAGCAAGCGGATTAAAATTACAATTTGTATTTTGCGCAGATTAAGATAAAAGTCAAGGTGAGAGAGTGTGCCCTTAACATTTCTTGTGACCTGATTTCTATGAGCTGGCTGGTGGTTATAAATAAAATTTTACAAGGCTCAGAAGAAAAAACAGACAGACAGCATGGTATTCTGGCATGTCACAAAATGACGTCCGGATACTTGATCTAAGAATTGATGTACAGTCCTCAGATTCAGACCGTATAATCTTTGTTCCATCAATGTTTTATTAGCTGCTGATGAATATGTATATTTTTACTGAGATACCTGTCACAAAGTTAAGTCTCATTCAGACAGCCATAATGAGGGCCCCCATTGACTTCTTTGTCTGCTCGTAACTTTTCCGTAAGCACATGGTGTCTCACTGCACAGTTACTGGGGCACATTTACTTACCCGGTCCCTGCGTGATCCCCGAGGTGCGTTGTCCGACAAGGATGAAGTCTGCCATGATTCATCAAGATCGTGCGCCTGGGATCCTGCAAGTGTCGCTTCCTTGCGCAGTTCACCTTCTTCTTCCTCCCGTGTATGTGAGTGCATGTCTTGTGACACTCATGTCTTGTGTCGCGTGAAAGACAGCGCGATTGTGACACAAAACGATTGCGTGCGACACAATCCCCGTCACAATGCCCGTAAATGTTGGAAAACCCGGCGGAAATGCGGCCGTGGGACCTTGGTAAATAAGCCCCACTGTGTCGAGCATGGCCACTCATCTGCCTATGGAAGGAGGAAGGGTGGAGAGCGCTCACCATTCCTCCTCCCAGCCCTTTGCTTGCCCAGCCATCTGCATGAGGCCTTGCAGTAGATACTTTTAGGTCAAAACATATTTGACCACTTGAAAACAGTCAACTACCAACTGTAAATTCCGGCTTTTATTCTAATATTTTACATGTTCTACAGCATGTTTTATACATATAGCATTCAACAATGTTAAAACAACATTCTTAGGCTACATTCATACTACATTCATACTACATTCGTACCGTAGCACGGCGGGCAACGGCGGAACCCGGGGAGAGGAGGGGCACCCCTGCCCCTCTTCATAGGAATATATGGCGCATGGCGCCGTACTACGGAGAAAGCGTGCGACACCGTACCACTCCCGTTGGGCGGCGTGCGCCCATTGCCGTCTATGGGGGACGTATATTGGCCACATGTACGTCAGCCATATATACGTCCCCCTTGCGGCAGTGTGAATGCAGCCTTAGGCGGGGATGCTTGGTCATCGAAGTGTCCAGAGCATGGTCTAGCATAAGTTATGCGCCAGTTCCTAATTCATACATTTGTACTGTGGTACATAGGACCTCCTGAAATGCTCCAGACCAAAATTTTGGAGCATCTGAGAGCTCATTCAGACGAGCATGAAAGACCAGATCTCACAGGCTGTCCACAGTGCTGAGGGAGTCCCTGCTTTCCTGGAGAACTGCAGGTCTGACACTGTAATCATGATAACAGCTTGGTGCTGCTGTTTTGCGTGGAAGAAGTGACATATCAAGTTCTCTCATTGGAATAAATACATATACCAGTCAAAATAGCTCACTCAGGCTATAGAATAGACCTTTTTGAACTCCCCAGTGACTTCTAATATTCTTAAAATGATCAGGGACATTATATGCTATGTATAGCTGCTGTATAAACATATTTCAAATAAATCTGTTATTTGTGTAAGCTAAGTTATTTATATTGCATGAAAATAAAACGGAACTGAGAGTCTCCTGAAAATGTTAATAAAAAAATTGAATATTTAATAACACTTCAGAAAAACAAGATAGCTGCAAAAATCTACTTACTATATTAGTGTAGTAAGTAATTAAGGAGGTAGCAAGATTTCACCCATGGGTTTAAGAACGCAAATCTAATATATTTTAATAAGAGAACTGTCAAGATGATAAATTGTAATGTAGTTGGCCTGCCCTAGCATGACAGTCCCCAGAATTTAGCATCTACGTTTCTTGTTACTTCCACATTTTTAAAATGTGTTTCTTAGTCCTACAATTTCTGACATGCAGAAGTAGAAAAGTTAAAAGCATTATATTGGATTGGAAAGAACAAGACAAACATAAAATTAAAAAAAGATGTTAAAGGGGTTATCCGGGTTTTAAAAAATTCTTATGGCTGGGCTGGGGATGGATATTTAAACATAATAAACATGTACTTACCACCTCCGACGCCGCCGATGTCCCGCTCCGCGGTCCCTTCGAAGCCGTGCACTAGGAGCTTCCGGTCCGGGATGTGGCCGGCTCCTCCTATCCGTCCCTATCTCTTAACGTTGTAAGCGCTGAGAGATGGTGTCGGATAGGAGCTTCCAGCGGGCCGGAAGCTCCCTGTGCACCCCTGTAATGAGACCGGCGCACAGAGAAGACCGGCCGCGGAGCGGGACATCAGCGGCGCCGGACGAGGTAAGTAGATGTTTGTTATGTTTAACTAGCCCACCCCAGCCCGGACCTCACTTATTTTTAAAACCCGGATAACCTCTTTAATCTCTGATATTTCTCCCTTCCTCCAGAGTCCCCTTCCGGTAGTCGCTGCTTATGTCATCTATAGAGATGACATCCAGGCGAGGCGCTTGGCCAGAAGATCCATGGCACATGTCCCAGATTGTTTGGCTGAAGTCCCAAATGTCCACGGGTCAGCTGTAGAGAACACTGTTTCGATGTGGTTGAATCTCTTCAGTATAGTGTAGGGAACTGGTCTAGCTGTGTGAGAGGCTTTTTTTTTTGAAATTTTCATTTATTTAACATTTTTAAGAAAAGTATATACATTCATTCTCATGACATAAAAACAAAACAAAAAAAAAATTGGTAAATAAATACATACAATAAACATAAGAATGCAACTCTACACTACAATTCATACACAAAACCATACAAAGAAAAGGATGGAGTTCCCCCTCCCCCTTCCCACTACCTCCTCAGACCCATCTATCTTCAACGTTTACCTTTTTCCTTTTCTTATTTTAATTCCCTTTTCTTCTCTTTCTTTACATTCTAAACCCATCCATGCTCTAGCAGTAGTCTCATTACCCTTTTTCCCAGCCCCTATTCAGTATCGCTTGCCATCAGGGTAATGTATTGCTCTGAATTTCTAAACCCTATCCATCTATCCCATGTAATATCGAATCTATCTTTTGCCCCTTTTGCAACTAAAGTAATTTCTTCCATATGCATAATATCATTCACTCTCGAAAGCCAGAGGGATATTGAGGGTGCTTGTGTTTGTTTCCATAAGATTGGAATGCATGTGCGCGCTGCTATCAAAAGGAATCTTAATAAAGATCTTATATATGTCTGTTTATGGATTTCACTGTGTTGAAGTAAAACAAAAGCTGGTTCGAATGGGAAGTTAATATTTAGATTCTGTTGAATTATGTGCTGTACTTTTTTCCAAAATGGTAATAATAAAGAAC